>NW_028296417.1:0-103945 GCF_964197995.2 Scardinius erythrophthalmus
CAGTCAGGAGCGGAGGGGAGTCAAGCGAGCCGTGGTGGGGGCCTGGTGGAGACCACACAAAACAAAAAGCCGGCTAAAAATAAAGGTAAGCAGTCTTTGCTTATATTTTGTTTTGTGCGGTCACTGCTGGTAAGCTGTCACCTTGGTTGCTAATTATTTTAAATACTCCACCGTCAAAAGAACCTAAAAAGAATAAAATAAAAGAACATAAAAAAGATAAAATAAATTAGAAAAGAGGAAGGGTCTGATTTTTGGGTCTTAGGGAGAAAGTGCATGCATGGTATGAGTGTGTGAGTGTATGAGTCTGTGAGTGTTTGAATAACGAAATGAGTGAGAAGTGCTCACATGTCTGTATATTTATTTTAAAACGCGAGAAGTGTGTGTAGCTTGAGAAAGTGCGCTACGTGGCGTGAGGAAGTGCGCCACAGTGAGTGGGAAGTGCTCACATGTCTGTATATTTGTTTTAAAATGCGAGAAGTGCGTGTAGCGTGAGAAAGTGCGCTACGTGGCGTGAGGAAGTGCGCCACAGTGAGTGAGAAGTGCTCACATGTCTGTATATTTGTTTTAAAACGCGAGAAGTGCGTGTAGTGTGAGAAAGTGTGCTACGTGGCGTGAGAAAGTGTGCCACAGTGAGTGAGAAGTACTCACATGTTTGTTTGTTTGTCTTAAAACGTGAGAAGTGCGTGTAGCGTGAGAAAGTGCGCTACGTGGCGTGAGAAAGTGCGCCACAGTGAGTGAGAAGTACTCACATGTTTGTTTGTTTGTCTTAAAACGCGAGAAGTGCGTGTAGCGTGAGAAAGTGCGCTACGTGGCGTGAGGAAGTGCGCCACAGTGAGTGAGAAGTGCTCACATGTCTGTATATTTGTTTTAAAACGCGAGAAGTGCGTGTAGCGTGAGAAAGTGCGCTACGTGGCGTGAGAAAGTGCGCCACAGTGAGTGAGAAGTACTCACATGTTTGTTTGTTTGTCTTAAACGCAAGAAGTGCGAATTGGGGGCGTCAAAAGGTGCAAAAGCACACTATTTGTTTGTTTGTGTTTAGGAAGAGAGATCTGCAAAAGTGCAGAGAGAGAGAAGAGAGAGGATATTAAATATATATATGCAAGGAGTGTACTGATTCGAGTGAAAATATTAGTGAATTTTATAGAACAAGTGGTTTAAATTAATAGGAGATACAAGATCATCATTATATATGCTCTAGGAAAATCTTAAGGAGAGGAGCAGAGAAGGAGGGTGCTGTCCGTCCTGTCCGGGCATGGTGCCAGATCAGTTTTAGAGTTCTATCAGTAGTGCAGAAAGAAGTGCAGAAAGAGAACAAAGAAAGAGTTTTCAATACATGTGTAAAGAAAGTATTGTTTAAGGGAAAATTGATAATAAGTTTTTATAAAAAATAATAATAAAAATATGTATAGATAAATAAAAAATAACAAGTTGAAATAAGTAATGTGAATTAAAACTGAAAGAGTATTAAATATATATATATACAGAAAGAGCACTGTTTCAAGAAAGGATTCCTAATAAGTTTTTACTGGAAGAAAGAAGAATAAGCTGAAATAAGTGGTCTGAACTAAAACTGATTGGAAGATATAAAAGTATCATTATTATTATATTAAGTCATAGAAGGAGTAGAGAGGAGGGGGTAACAGCTGTCCAGTCCGGGCATATGGCCAAGCTGTCCGGTCCGGGCATACGGCCAAGCTGTCCAGTCCGGGCGTACGGCCAAGCTGTCCAGTCCGGGCGTACTGCCAGCTGTCTGTTTATTTTGTCAGTTGTCAATCTATTCTGGGCCAGCTGCTAAATTTATTCTGGGCAAAGCTATCAACTTGATTCTAGGCCGTGTTACCAAAAAGGCACTTAATTAGCCATACAATTTATAGTGTGTTGAGCTGCAAGTGAAAATCGAATTTAGCAAAAACTAAGCAGAGAATTGGATTTAGAAAATAGTATAAAGGATAAAACTAAAATTGGATGGATGGTGAAAAGCAAATTAGTGAAAAAAGGATACACAGATATAACTATCAAAGAACAAGAAATATTCCAAGGAGTTTGTTTTGTCGATTGTTTGGCCATTTGCCAGACTGCAGCCGTTGTGATCCACACAGAGAAACACAGCCTTTGCTAAATAAGAACTGAGCAAACAAGCATTGCTTCTGTATTTATAATAAAATTGTAATAAATGAATGACAGTGTGTGATTGAAATCCCGGGTGTATGAATGAAGAGTGAAATAAAATAAGCATAATTATATGAGAAGTAAAGAACCAAAGAAGGTAGAAGAGAACAAGGAAATACAGACAACTGAACTTTTTTAAGAAATCTAAAAACAAAGAGAGGGTAAATGTGGGACGGAGTGACCGAATATGGAAAGGAAAGAAATAGGAGGTGGAATAGAAGGCAAAGAGAAGAGGAAAAATTAAGACAGACACAAGAGTTAATAAAAGGCATAAGAAATCATTTTTGGTTGGAAAAGGAATTCATAAGTGAGGAAGGGCAAAGAGAGGAACTGACTGAACAAAAGAGAGATGAACTCTTACAGGGCCTGACAAAAATCACAAATCTTGATCAACTTGAGACAGAGTGGCCTTTGGTAGATTGGATTGGAATAGTTAAAAGCCAAATAACTTTTGAAGTCCTAAGGCCACATCTGAACAAATTTAGCCTCCCTAAGTCTATCATTTTGGAGGCACTGTTGTCCACAACAGAAATAAAAATAAACCCAGTGTACGTCCCATACCTGAAAACAAATGCATGGATGAATTGGCCTCAGGGATTGGAAGGAGCAACAATTTTGCAAAACCTCTATATGACAGTGGGTTCTTGCATGAGGCCAGTAAAGTGGGAAAGTGGTGCAGTTTTTGAGATTAAAAGGACAGGGGAGGTCAGTTCAGCGTTAGTAAACAATTGGACACTGGAAAAACTGGTGGTGATGGTAGTGTTGAAAAACAATCCAAGCAGAATTCGTCATCTGTTGGTTGAGATACGTCGCAACAAAGAAGAGATAGAGGAGACATCAGTGACTACTGAAAATGTCGAAGCTCTGGACAAACAGGAAAGGCAAGAGAGGGAATAGAGGAGGGAGGCTTTTGAACAAAAAAGATAGAAAGATTTTAATTGACTTATTCAAACCATTAACATTAGAAACATGTATTAAAGAGGAACTTAATTTATCAATAACCATGTGGGAGGGCAGTGAAGTGAAGTTGACTCCATCTCTTGTTTATTTATATAGGAAAGGAGAAATATCTGCACAAGGCCGGTGGTTTAAGAAAAACATAACCTGGAGTTTTGAATTAATAAATCGGGGAGAAGACATCATTTGGCAACGCACTGCATACGGCGGGGTAGAAGAGGTGACGCCGAAGCCACTGTCTGAGGTACCAATAAAAAATAATTTTGAAATACCTTAAGAAAACAAAGCAAATACCTGAATTAAACATAAGTAGAGATTGTGCCGTAACTGATTAAGTGGAGCACAAAGTAATCAGGTGCTGAAACGATGGCTTCGGTGTCACCCCAAGGGGAGTCCCCTGTAGAACAGCTTGCGTCCCAATATCCAATATGTAGGGACACAATAAAGAATTTGTCACAAAAGTGAGAAAAAAGGACCAAAAATTTAAACACTAAGTGGCCAGCAGAGGGAACATTTGATTTAGCTATGTCTAGGGAGATGGGAGCCCTAATAAAAAATCACAAAGCTCATGATAAAAGCAAGAAAAGAGATGAGAAACGAGGAAAAGAGCAGGAAGTGCTGAATTTATTCAAAGAGAAGGGAGCACAACTGCTTAGGGAACTTAGGGAGAGAGTAGGGAAAAAAGATAACGTGGTAGGAACCCCACCCCCTTATGCACCACCCTATGATCTGACTGGTAAGCAGCTGCCACTAGTGACAGGAACAGTGAATATAGAAGGCAAGGTGAACTTTAAGGATGAGAATGAAGGAAGACAAGAACAAGAAGAAAAGGAAGAAGGCGTGCGTGAAACCAGAGACTTGTTGGGATGGGACATCTTGAGTCATGGGGGAAGCCAGAGCAGTGACATGGACATGAAAGAGCTGATTAGCTCACACAGAAGCCCCACTTTGTCTAACCCATATCATCACGCAAGCCAGGCCTTACAGGAACTTGGAAAAGAAATGGAAAGGAAGATGGAGACTGACAGGCGACAAGTTGAACAGGAACAAGAAGAGATGGAGGAAGAGATACGGAAGATTAGAGAAAAGATCAATCGAGAGGCTGAATCTATGCTAAAGGTCTCTGAATCTATGCTAAAGTCCCTGCAAGATTCTATGGAGGAGGACCAACAAAGACTTCACAAGAGTAAAAGAAGCAGATTTCATCCAGTCAGTCCTCACAAAGAATACAAGAATGTGTCTGGAACCCTCCTCCTAGAAGATATGATCCAGAATGAACCATACTGGAGGAGAGGAGACAATCTGAGAAAGCGACCAGCAAGCAGACTCATTGTGCACAGGAATGAAGAAGACCAACTGGAAAAAGAACACACACAGTTACCTATCCTGATTAAAGGACAACAAGGGCAATACATACCATGGGCTGGACAAGATCTGGAAGGACTGATAGCCCGCCTCCCTGATCTACACGAGGGGGCTGGTAAATGGATCAGATTGCTGGAAGAGGAAACAATGGGGAAGATACTAGCCATAGGAGATATCAAGGCCCTGCTGGCAAAATGTGTTGGGGGTGCAAAGACAAATTAACTCCTTGACGGTTCAGGACTTAAACATGCAATTGATTCGACAAAAATGGACGCCATGCCACTGGATAGGTACAGAGCTTCACTGTGGCAGACCCTAAGAGGACATTACCAAACCCAGATGGACCCAAAGTTGTTAAAAGGGGAACCACTGGGAGAAGAAGAGAACCCAGTTACCTATGTTCAGAGACAGTTAAGAAGATGGAAGCAAGAGCTGGAGAGAGATCCTGAACGAGATCCAGTGATAACAGCACTGTTCAGGTCCGCCATAGTTGACGCCATGCCTCCTACTGTGAAAGCCAAGCTGGAAGACGTGGTAGGACTGAGCTCAAAGACATCAAAAGAGTTCAATGACCATGTGGCTCATGCAGTGGAACAATACAGGAAAAATGAGCAAAAACTGAAGAATCAAGAAAGAGACCTCCAGAGAAAACTGACACTGCTACAACTAGACGAACTGATCAACAAGAAAAAGAAAGTTCAGGCTACCTTGAAAGGAGCTGAAGAACAGCCTGCTGTAATGGCTGCTGTAAACCTACCAAGCCAAACACCACAAGTTGTACAGCAAATGCCAGCCAACATGAACCAGAACGCACCGAACAACATGGGAAATCCACAACAGCCAAATGCACCCATCGTGATATACCTTCCTGAGCACCAAGAAAATAAAAACAGAATGATGACAGGAAGGGGAAGAGGAAGGGGAAGACAATACAACAACCAGCAGAGGAACTTTGAACAACAACTCGTATGCTGGGGATGCAACCAACTTGGACACACCAAGAGATCATGCCCAGTTAACCCATGGCCCCGAGATGGCTCACAAGATCAAATGCAGCAGCCTTGGCACCAGAGACAGCAGAACTACCAACAACAAGTGAGGGGACCAGTTAACCCATGGCGTGGTCCAGACCAAGGCTACTAGGGGTGCCCAGAGAATCCTACAGGGAGGGGTCAGCTGCCAATGTTATCATCAAACGCTGACCAAGAACCTATGCTGCAGGTTAAGATAGAGGACAAAATAATACCCATAATGCTTGATACCGGGGCATCGTACACATGTTTGAGCCCAAAATATGCCTCTCACCTCCCTAGGTCTGGAAAATATGCCAGGACAGTAGGATTCTCGGGATTGACGCAGCTAATCCCAATGACAACCCCCGTCAGCATAAAAGTCAAAGACTCTGAAATAAAAATTCCTGTTCTAGTGTCAGATCAAACACCGGTTAATTTATTGGGAAGGGATGCGTTATGCAGACTAAAATTACAAATATGCTGCTCTCCTGAAGGTATATATGTAGAAAATGAAGGCATAAAACAAATGACAGTAGTAGATAGAACTGATCAACAAAACTCGCAAGTAAATATTTTCCTGATAGGAAGTTTGGATGAGGACATAGAGAAGACACTAGGAAAATGGGGAAAATATATAGAAGTGCAGCTCCAGAAGCCAACCTTCCCAGAAATTGAATTCCATTGTACTATGAGATATGATCCCCTTAGAGATCCAGAAATAGAAAAAGAGTGGCTGGAAAAAACCAAGGGACAGGATATAAGTCTGATTTCAAATTATATAGTTATAGGACCAGCAGGGGCAGCATTACAAATCGAAGAGTGTGAATTCACTAAAAAGTGGTTTAAAGTAGATGATTCAGTCCCACATGTTACTCTATACCTGAATGAAGGAAGTCAGGCAAAAGATTTAGGCCCAATGATGCTAAAAACCACTGGAAAATTGTGGGAAGCCACTGAGAACCCTTTTATTTTTCAAACACCAGACAGGACATACCTTAAAATCTTATGCACAACTAGCATGGTAGGGACTCCAAAGTTAATGGTTGAGACAGAAGGAAAACATGAAGTCCAAAATGGAAGAACTAATATTAGAAATGGAACAACAGGTGCCCATGCAGTTGTGGTCAAAACATGACACAGATGTGGGCCTAGTCAAATCAGCAAACCCTGTTAAGATAGCAGTTAAACCAGGAGTTCAGTTACCAAGAAAGCAACAATACCCACTGAAACCTGAAGCTGTAGAAGGGATAAGGAAAACAATTGATGGATTAGTAGATGCAGGAGTATTGGTTGAAACTACCAGTCATTGTAACACCCCAATTTTACCAGTTAAAAAGGCTGATAAGTCAAAATGGAGGCTAGTCCATGATTTGAGAGCAGTAAATGAAGTAGTTCAGGATTGGCCAGCTGAGGTTCCAAATCCACATACGCTATTGATGAATGTTCCACCTGCTGCTAATTATTTTACTGTAATTGACCTTTGTTCTGCATTTTTCAGCATTCCACTAGCGGAAGAAAGCAGACACCTTTTTTCTTTCACCTACCGAGGTAAACAGCTTACATACACAAGAATTCCTCAAGGGTTCAGACATTCTCCACATATCTTCAACCAGATTTTGAAATTAGATCTGGAAGATTTGAGGTTAGATAGTACATTAATACAGTATGTTGATGATTTGTTAATATGCTCAGGAACGCTGGAACAGTGTCATCATGATTCCATCAAAGTGCTGACTAAATTAGCAGAAGGAGGCCATAAAGCCTCGAGAGAAAAATTGCAGTACTGCCTGCCTCAGGTAGAATACTTAGGTCGATTGATTGCACACCAGACAAAGGCAATATCACCTAGCCACTTAGAAGGAATCAGTAAAGCACCACAGCCACAAACAGTGGGACAGATGATGACATTTTTAGGGATGACTGGATTTAGTGCTGATTGGATAG
Source organism: Scardinius erythrophthalmus (assembly GCF_964197995.2). NCBI lineage: Eukaryota > Metazoa > Chordata > Actinopteri > Cypriniformes > Leuciscidae > Scardinius > Scardinius erythrophthalmus. The sequence continues at coordinate 7,449 of NW_028296417.1, forward strand.
AGGATTATGCTATTAAAGCAGCTCCACTGCGAGCCTTAATGAAACAGGCAGGTCAACAAAATCTTAGAGCACAGTTGAGATGGGATCCTGAGGCACTGGTAGCATTTAACTAATTAAAGAAGGAATAACAAACAGCTCCAACATTAGCCATTCCGAACTATGATAGAGATTTTCACTTATACGTAGCCGACAGAAAAGATGGATTTGCTTCTGCTGTATTAATGCAAGAAACGTGCAGCGGTAGGAAAAAACAACCTATCGCCTATTATAGTACCAAGCTGGATAATGTAGCTCAGGGCTACCCCCCATGTTACCAACAAGGCTTAGCTGCTGTTTATTTTGCATATGACAAAGCTTCTGCTATCACCATGGGCTATCCAGTCACTATTTACACTCACCATAAGACTGCAGAATTACTAGAACAAGGACGTTTTGTTTTGACACAAGCTAGATGTTTAGCATACTCCACATTAATGACTTATCCTGACGTCACAATAAAAAGATGTGCCACAGCAAATCCAGCAAACTTTATTCCGCTGGAGGGTGAAGGAACACCTCATGATTGTGTTTCTGTCTCTCTAGCTTTTACCCGTCTGAGACCAGATTTGGAATCAACACCAATTGTTGATGCAGACGTGGATTATTTTGTTGACGGCTCATGCTTTAGAGACCACTTAGGTAATCATGCTGGTTTTGCTGTCGTACAAAGAGATGGAGACAATTTTACTTCCGTGTTCAGCCAACATTGTGAGCAACCTTGCTCTGCCCAATTAGCTGAACTTAAAGCACTCACTGAAGCTTGCATATTGGCTAAAAACAAAGCTGCTAACATTTATACTGACTCTGCATACGCTCATGGTGTCTGTCACCTTTTTGGGGCGGTATGGAAACAAAGAGGATTTAAAAAGAGCGATGGAACACCAATCTAACATGGAGACCAAATTACTGAATTGATTACAGCTATGATGTTTCCAACAAAATTGGCCATCATTAAATGTCAAGCTCACAAGAAGGGAAATGACTTTGTCATTAAAGGAAACAATGCGGCCGATATGCATGCAAAACAAGCCTCTGGGTGCCAATTGGCTGTCATGGCACCTTCAGTTTTGATTCAGCCTCTCCCAACCATAGAGAGTATTGCCCAAATGCAGTCTAGAGCATCACCACCTGAAATATACTTATGGCAGCAAAGGGGGGCAACGAGAGATGCCAACAACATATGGAGATCACATGAAGGCCATATGATAGCCCCCACCCCATTGCTAAACATTTTAATTCCTGATGCGCATGGTTTTGACCATTGCGCAAGGGGGGAGATATTAAGGAAGATAAAAAGACAAGGATTCTGGTCCCCATACTTACAAACAAGAGTAGACGAATTCTTAAGTGAATGTGAAATTTGTGCACAGAATAATGTCAGAAAAGGAATAGCAACCCCGATAGGCTCTATTCCAGTCCCAGAGGGACCATTTAACCCTCAGAGGTCGGAGATCACGCCGGCGTGATCTGCTCGCTTTTTTCCTTATGAGTTGAATTGAGACCCGAAATACTCTTTTGACTTTGATTTTACAAAACAAGTTTCATACATCAATCGATTCTGTTAAATGTGTATTATTTTTGTGTATACTCACAATAAAAACAAAGTGTTGTGCTTTTTGCCAAATAAAGAAAAATAAACGTGATGCGAGTTCTGCCTCCTCTCTGCCAGTGTAGTCCATTCTGAAACGCGTCCGAAAATCTGTCGTAACTCAGCGAATACTTCTCACACAGGCACGTGAGATATGTCTTTATGAAGATTGGATTCTCTTCTTTTTAATGAAGTAATTCATATAAAAAACAAATATTCTAATTTTATGTAATCCGTTTGAAAGCAAGGAGAGGTACCGTTTTTTCGTTCTCCCTTCATTATCTCTAATAAGCTGCGGCCGCCACGCCCCCGGCACTATTCACATGGTAAATCGTTTAGGAGGTGATCTATGCAGTGCACACGCCCCCCGATCAATGCTTTGAAAACACGAAGTTTCATCAGATCAGATTCACTGATAGTTCATCGCGTTTAGAGAGGATGGCACGTTTCTCCGGTAAAGACGCCCTTCAGATGATTCTGGACAGCGAGGAAGAATTCACCTTTTCCTCGGAGGAAGATGAAGACTCGGATGACGAACGGCAGCATTTTGAAGAGCGAATTGATCCCGCCGAGGACACACGTTCGGAGTAAGTTGTTTAGCTGCTACTGTTATATAATTCTTTTTCTGATAATATAGAGCTCATATGAAATTTCAGACTATATTTTGCCTAGTTTTGGCTAGCTTTTGACATCTTACAGGAGCGTTTGCCTTACAATATCATAACATTCGTGTAGGCTATTTACACGTGAGCATACTTTTTTTAAATGTGATATTGCTCTTTAAACATATTTGTAAATGAAATATATTTCACTCAGTTGTGATTAGCTTATGACATTATCATGCCAAAATGCTTCCTTATGTGTAATGTAGCTTGTTTGCAAATATCTGCTTAGGTAATAGGCCTATAATGTGATTTAGTGCAAATATATTTCATCCTCCGGTAAAATATGTGACACTGTCTAAATACATTATATTTTTATATTAATGTTCGGTTTTGGTTAGCATATGACACGCTTCAATACTGCCTTATGCACAGATGTTTGTGAATACAGGTGTAAATGTTTGAAATGTAGAGATGTGTGCCATTCGCGAACGATCCATTCATTGCGTGCGTCACTAAATGCGTGCGGTCTTTATGGCCATCAACAGATACTTGCGGTGGCGCGGTCAATGGCCCATAAATATATTTCTCCATCCTATGGGCCATCAACAAATATACACATTGTGCGTCCATAACCATCAATTGCTCATCAGTTTACTTTGAATAATGTATGCTAACAGTTTTTTTTTTTTTTTTTTTTTAAGGAATGTGTCAAGCTCTCCTTCTCCAGCACCCCACAGAGGGGCACGCAGGTGTCGTGCAGTTCTCAGTGCGATCGAGAATCATACTGAGTAAGTGCATAGGACGTAATATTTTACAAATAAAATATAGCCTAATTGTTTTTACATCATCATAATATAAAAGTAGCCACCTATTCTTGTGTGAAATGACAAAAAACGCTGTCTTTTTTATCCATGGCCATTAGTGATTCATAATTATAATACAATTTCTTTAATTGTGTTATTAGCATGCTCACATGTTTGTTTTTTTGTTTTTTTACAGATGTGACAATGAACTTGTCCAAGCACCTGTCCCGAAGAGAGCCAAGGCTAACCAGCAGGCAAGCAACAGGCAGTCCACTCTGGCATGGAAAACAGAGACTGATGTTGACATGGTTCCACAGACTGTGCGATTCCGTCCTGCACGAGAAACTGGACCACAACTGATTTCTGTTGACTCACATTCGCCCATGAGTCTATTCAAACATTTTTTTTCAGAAAGTGCTGTGTCAACTCTGTGCAACAACACCAATGCTCAGGCTGCCAAGGCAACTGCAAAGGGCTGCAAATATAAATGGACAGATGTCAGCATCAGTGAGATGTACCGATACATTGGGTTGCTGTTCTACATGGCCATGGTGAATGTGAGCTCCATCAGCGACTACTGGCGGAAAAGCAGTGTTTTCTCCGTACCCTTTCCAGCTACAGTTATGTCCCGGGACAGATACCGCATCATTTCATGGAATGTGCACATGAGTCACCCAGATGCAGATATGGATAATGACAGAAAGAGGGGCACAGCTGAACATGACCGTCTTTTCAGGGTCAAACCTCTCATGGACACTATTCGTCAGGCTTGTAAAGCCATCTATCATCCTAAAAGAAACTTAGCTGTGGATGAAAGAATGGTGGCATGCAAAGCACACACAGGTATGACGCAGTACATGAAAGCCAAGCCAACCAGATGGGGTTTCAAGTTGTTTGTTCTTGCAGACTCATCGAATGGATACACTGTGGACTTTTCTGTGTACACTGGAAAGAACAATTTTCCCACAGGCCATGGACTGTCATATGATGCTGTAATATCTCTTTTAGATCTTACATTTTTGGGTTCTGGGTACCATGTGTACATGGACAATTTTTATACAAGTCCAAAGCTCCTCAAAGACCTGTTTACAATGAAGTTTGGTGCATGTGGGACTTACAGGGACAACAGGAAGGACTGCCCTCGGAATGCAGCTAATTCACTCTCTAAAAAATCTGCCAGGGGATCAATGAGGTGGATTCGGGATGGACCTCTTGTATTTGTAAACTGGATGGACACACGAGAGGTATCTGTCTGTTCTACTATCCATCCTGCTTATTCAGGAGACACTGCACAGAGGAGGGTGAAAACACAAGATACATGGAGGACAAAGACATTTCCATGTCCTGCACCTGTGACCGCATACAACAAACACATGGGTGGTGTTGACCTGTCCGATCAGCTGTTACAGTACTACACAACACAGCACAAAACCATGAAGTGGTACAGAAAGATCTTTCTACACTTCTTGGACATTGCTTCCACCAACTCTTTCATTGTGCACAAAGAGCTACATGGTAATTTGTCCCATAAAGAGTTTATGGAGCAACTCATAACAGAGCTCTGTGGTGTGTCACTGAAAACAGCACCAAAACGGACCAATAGTGACCATGTGCCAGTTCCAGGAGCTGAGCTGGCATCAGATGACAGGGATGTTGCCACAGTTGGTCGCCGCGAATGTGTGCATTGCAAAGCACAGCATGGTAAAAGGAATTTAACACCATGGAAATGCCAGGCATGCAATGTTCACTTATGTCTTCAGTTAAACAGGAACTGTTTTCAGGAGTGGCATAAAGATGTGTGACTGTGTTCAGATGTGTGTGCTCTGCTGACCACCTTCCACTAACCATCAGCCTTCAGAAATCATTCTGATATGATGACTATTTTTTTAAAATCAATGTTGGAAACTGTTGTGCTGCTTAATATATATTTTTTATAACCTGTGATAGTTTTTTCAGGATTCTTTATTTTGCTCACATTTGTTTTACTTGTAGCCCGCATATAAACGGGGCACAGGAATTTACTGTGAGATACCTGCCTTTACTTTTGTTTATCGCTCACAATTGCTTTGTTTATAGCAGACTGATTAATTTATTTTGCTTAGAGCAAATTTAGAACATTTAGTTCCTCCACATAGAGGAATTACAATAAAACAGATTGAAAAACAAAACCTTTGAATCTCCTCTTCTTTGTTCAGGCACTTGATGGCCCATTAGCCACTGAAAGAGTGTATGTCACACCCCTGGTCTGAATCTCATTAATATTGATGGCCATTGGCCCATTAATATTGATGGGCCACCCCTCCCATGCATAAACCTCTTCTGACAAAAAAACTGTTTTAGAAAGTTCAAATCAATGTACTGTTTTATGAGAACGATGAGGCAGGATGATTTTCACACCATTTTGAAGCCAAAACTCAAAGCTACACAATTAATTAGTAAAAAGTCTTATTCACACATATTTAGTATGTGTTTTGAGGTCTTATTTCTGCAACTTTCATTTTTATTTTTTCCAATAACCACGCATAAACATTATTCTCTTAAAAATTCAAACATATACATGCATGTTGATCAGATATTTTGGTAGCCCTGTTTGTGCTATATAGAGTGAATTTACACCTTTGCCATTAATATGTTTATAAATAACTGAAAAAAGCTCAAATGTCAGAGCATGTCAGAACACCTCCAGGGCCCAGAAAACAGCTCAGACTCCAGAGGGTTAAACATCTGGTGATGGATTATGTGGACATGATCAAATCAGTAAGAGGGAAAAGATACATGTTAGTTATAATAGACAGGTTTAGTAGGTGGATTGAAGCAGAACCATCAGCAGATCAAGGAGCACAAACAGTGATCAAATTCTTGACCAGAGAAGTCATACCACGATTTGGCATACCATCACAGATTAGTTCAGACAATTGATCAGCCTTTATTCAAAGAACAGTAAAGACAGTAATACAACAATTAAGGATGAAACAGAGACTAGGTTGCATTTACCATCCAGCGTCACAGGGGGCAGTAGAACGTTTAAATGGGACTATTAAGGCAAAAATCAACAAAATATGTGCAGACACTAAACTTAACTGGGTAGATGCGTTACCCCTTGCGCTAATGAGCTACCGTATGCAGACCCACAGAATTACTAACTTGTCTCCACATGAGATGTTGACAGGGAGACCAATGCCTGCGCCTCATTTGAGAGGTCCGTACGAAGGACCGCCCCTAGAACAGTTGCAAATGGAATTAAGAACATATACAGATGGTGGACAACCAGAATGAGACTTTTACCGCCGCCGTTCCCGCGGCAGCAAAATTGGGATGTGTATTTGCTGCCTTTTACCGCTGAGTGGCGCTGTAATCACAGACTTTGAAAAGTGTCAGTTTATTCTCTTTATGACGTAATCTGCCGCGGCAGTATCTGAGCAGATAAATCACAGATAAGTCACAGATAAATTCAAGATAAATATTGTGGTTATACGAATTCAAATTCATTAAATTTAAACAAAGTAGACACACGTTAACATTGTGTGCCCAGTTTTTCTATAATTTAGAAAGGCTATGTCAATAGGTTACTTGTCATTTACTTCGTGTTATTTTAATGTGTTTGTAGATTTATTAACTGAAACATAACAGTGAAATAAATTAAAACGATTTACCGTAAAATTAAAACATTTTCAAGACTTGCAGTTCCTAACCGATGTAGTCGGTTAAGCATTCTTTGTTATATTCAGAATTAAATAGGCTTACATGTTGTTTTGATTATCAATTGAATTCTTTAATAAATAATCAACCACAATGCCTATTACTGCCGCAGCAAAAATAAACCAGTCAAATTTCAAAGTCGTTCGCGAAATGACTAGGCTATACCGGGTGGCCAAGTGACAGGGCAAAACAGCAGCAACTGCGGCATTTTAAAAAGTAAGTTTCATATATGTTTATTTAAAATACAAAACAAAAAAAAATGCATGGCGCAAGATCTTGTTAAAAAAAAAACTTTTTTCATTATTTGAACAAAAATGAGACTGATTTAATATGTAAAAATATAAACAAACAAAGCAGAGAATAAAACAAACTTTTAGGGAAAAAAATAGGCCTATTATGCTACAACAGAATTGGTTAACATTAATGAAAGCAAAATATGTAAAAATACATTTCAAACAAAATAACAAAACAAATTCGTAGCCGAGTGGTAGGCTATAACTTACGTTTCAATAATTCAGATGACACGGGTTAAAATCCCCAACAAATATGGGCTTTGATAAAAGATTTTGATCAAAGATTTGATAGTTCCAAAATATTGCTACACCATATTGTTTTTTTTTCTCCTATAGCCTATATTAAATATTTTATAGGCTATTTGTAAAATACAATTACCATTCATTTCCATTTTACATTAGGGACAATTTTTATCCAACAGAATGGCTGAATTAACATCTGCATAATGATAATAATAATAATAATAATAATTTTCGACACAATTTCGAGACAGTAAATAGCCAATTTAAAAAAAAAAAAAGAATATAACAAACTTTTAAAACAGAGAAAATAGTAGATCTAGGCGATTCAGACGATAGCTCTGTGGTCAATACATTATCAATAGCCTCTCGGAGCTTCAAACGATCTGAGATCGAATCTCAAGTGTTTATGTTTTTCCGTTCTTGATGCTTAAATATGCATCTGTTTATTAAAGTCAATCATCTTGTTTAATTATCAATTGTACATTACAACATACATTTGCTACATTCCAGTGGAGCCGCTGCAAAGACGACACATCTGATGAAGGAAGACTGTCAGCCGATTGCACCAGAAAATGAAGATGATGAAGCTCGCCTTTAATCTGCTAAAATATTTTTACAGTTTATTTATTTAAACAGGGTTGCATCGATAGAGTTTATTCCCTTTGTGATGCAAAATAAGAAACACTGAATCTTATTCTTGCAACATTTTAAATTTCTATTGTCAAAGAAATTGCAGCTAAATTAAAACGTACAAAACGAAAAAAGTTCAAAGCAACATAAATTAAGAACAGGCGTTTTTCTTTGCCTCTCTCGCGCTGGATATTTTTTTAGTAAGTTTGGTCTCCCTCACTGCGCGCGGCGGGTCTCTCTCGAAATTAAGCATTTCAGCGTTAAAAACACCATACAGCTGATAATACTGTAGGCTATATGTCGCAGTGTGTTATCCACACAAATCACGAAAGAAAAAAAAAACTGTAACAAATAGCTTTTGTTCCTTCAAAGATACAGCATGCCTTGCTGAATTCACCTTACAATAAAACGAGGTGGGTCGCGAATTAAAGAGCTCTGTATCTGCTAAATTGAAATTGTGTGTGGAAAACCTTTAAATACAATCAATAAAACTACAATATATAATTTAATAAGATATAGGGTCTACTGTACATAGGCTATGGACTTTTGGAGATTAATCCTTAAAAGAATGTTGCCTTTGCCTGCTCATCAGGCTGGCTCCGACACTCTCCATATGAAAGACGGAACATTAACACCTCTGTCCTGCACCCCCACGATAAAGCAACTGAGTTTGCAAAACAAAACAAAGAGTTTGCCACTCGTCGTGGTGTGCCAAAACACTTAATTATAAACTTCAATATTTCATTCAAAACAATCTCAAAAGCTTTGTGACATTTTGAAAAGCCGTGGATGCATTACTGCCACTGGAACCAACGCAATAGAATACTGGTTCTGATTTTATTGTTTGTCGTTTAAACGTATTTCAAAAGCAGTTCTGTAAAAATATATATATATTTTAACAGAACTGCTTTTGAAATTACGATGGGAATTATATAGGCTACAGAAGTAAAGTCATTGTAGAACATTCCTTAGTGTAAAATGGAAATGCATGGTTATTTTATTTTGTAAATATAGGCTATAAGCAAAACACTATGTTTTAAAACTAGACAAATCTCTCTGCATTAACAATAGACTATAAAATGCATTAATAGGCTATAAATAAAAGTAGTGCAAGTTAGTTCGGGACTCGAACCCATGTCATCTAAATGATCGTAACGTAAGTTCAACCACTCAGCCACGATTCACTCGTTGCGACATTGCCTAACGTTCCAGTGTGTGTTCGCTCACACGAGCGAGAAGCGCTCTTCATTTAAGTGAACGCGCCGCCGCGTTTGTCAAACACTAATTCAACATGCCAGAATAAAACCTGGCTTTAGAACAATGCATAGTGCCACTCGTCGTGGTGTGCCAAAAAATGTACAATAATTTAGTTTCATTTTTTTTCAGTGTTAATGTTTGAGTTAAAAAAAATCCTCTACATATTAAATTAACACAAAGTCGGCTATAAGAGCCCTTTATAGGCTACGTAAAAAAGCAAAGGGCTTACAGTCTTAACATTTAGGCTACTTTGCTTAAATTCGATACATTTATTTTCAGTAGGGCCTAATACATTTAGGGATGTAATTTCAGTATATATGCTTTACCAACGCTATATATTCAATTAAAGTTCCAAGAGGTCTGGGGTGCGTTTCCCGAAAGCATCGTTGGCCAACTATGGTCGCAAGTTCCGTCGTTACCAATAGAGTTCAATGGACATTGCGATGAACTTGCGACCATAGTTGGCCAACGATGCTTTCGGGAAACGCACCCCTGGTCTCTATATTTTCTTCTAACTTGTATATTTCTAACTTGTGCTTGCTGCGAACGCAAGTTATTTAAGGTGTCTCAACTGAATTCGTTACACATTTTCATTTAATTAAATTAATGTGCAGCAATTTGTACAAATAGAGTGTATATTAGGCCTATGTTGTAGCCATTAAATAATCTAATTTAGTATCATATTTGTTAAAATATTATAATGTTATTTTTTCCATCTATGTTGAATATGAAAAGTGAACAGCAGAGTAAGATAGGATGCATTATATCGAGAGATGGATATGGAGTGGGTCAGACATGATTTTGACCACTTCATTAAGTTTGTTTAGTAGAAAACCTTTCTTTAAAATTAATTTTGTTTTCTATAAATTGTATCTTAATTTTAATAAAATTTTCATCAGCCAATTTCATGGATTAAATAAGTAAGAGAAGCAAATATAACAGACACTAATCATGGAGGCGCCCGCGCGGTCACTTGCATTGCACGTCAGCTGGAGCGCATCTCATCCTCCTAACTTAATGAAACTCAGCGTATGCCTCACACAGATAAATACATCAAATACACAAAGCTTCAAATGTGTTCAAACGAAATAATTCAAAACGAAAAGAAAAAGGCTACTCTCTGATTAATATTTATTTTTGTGCATTTCTCTCTAGGTGCGTTCACTACAAATATGGCGATCGTCAACTTCGTCTTTGCAGTCGACACTGTCAGAAAACACTAGTTTATTGATAAAAATCAATGCACGCATCACCGGATTTACAAATACACATCTTGCTTGTTGCACGCACACATAGGCTATTATGTCTAAAAAACGAAATATTATGTTGAAATAACATTATTATTAATAATACATCTTTTAGAATATTTGATTAAATGCTGATTGTTGCGCTTGTTCAATTTAATACAATTAAAACTTTAATTGTGATAATTAAAATAATTGAAAATAAAATATTTAGTGGCCAAGTTTTGCTAATTTATTATATAGGCTATTATATGCCTATTGCCTATATTAAGTAGGTCATATTAAGACAAGGCATATATTAAGTTATTTTAGCTGTTATGAGAAAAATAAATCTAACGAAATCTAAAATCTAAAACTAATAAATCAAAAAAAAAAAATTCTAACGCCAATTCAACATGCCAGAATAAGACCTGATTTTTGAACAATGCGTAACGCCACTCGGCCAAAACACTACATTTTAAACTTCAATGTTTAATTCAAAACAATCTCAAAACGCGTTGTGACATTTTTTTTAAAGCAGTAGCCTAGCCTATATACATTAAGGGCATTGAAACCAGGATCTTAACTAAAACGCGTTCCGCATAATCTCTCAAAAATTATGCCACACTACTCCATGTATTTTTATTTTTTTAAGGACTGCTTTTGAAATCACTATAAATTACTATGTAATTTTATCGCTCACGAGAGCTCTTCATTTATCTAATTCCTCAATAGAATATTCAAAATATTCAGCGTCATTGCTCCTAATATCGTCTCTATTTTTAACTTTTGATTCTATTTTTTCAGTTCTAAAATTTATTCTATCTTTGGTTCTATTTTGTTGTAGCCTAATAGGCCTATTTATATATGAAAAATATGCATATTAAGCTTAGGGTTTTACATTTAACCCACTTACATTTTAATATACGGCAATTGCTGCTGATTTGCACAATGTCCCTTTGCGCCACCTGGCGGTCATTTCGGGAACGACTTTGAAATGCGGCTGGTTTATTTTCGCCGCGGTAATTTCGCCGCGGCAGCTGGCGCGGCGGTAATAGGCATTCTGGTTGTCCACCATCTGTATGAGGCAATTGACTGCTATACATGAAGCTATTTATTCACAGGAGCAGAATAGGGGGCCCAGGGAAGAGGAGGAAGCTCCCTGTCCGGTAGTTCCTGGAGATCAAGTATACTTAAGAGTCTTTAGAAGAAAGTGGAATCAACCAAGACGAGAAGGACCCTATACTGTAGTAAGAGCAACCCCTACAGCAGTACAGGTAGAGGGCAGCACAACGTGGTATCATTTGAATCATTGCACCAGGGTCCCGAGGTTGCGAAATAGAAGACAAGAAGAGGAAAAAGATAGCTCAGAAGAAAACCACACGGAAGTGACACAGAATGCCCAAGAAGGGCAGAGAGCTGAGGGCGAAGATAATAATGTTGCTGAACCTTATTCTAGGGAGACTGAACACGCTGAACCAGGAGATGAAATGCAGATACGGGACGATATGCACCATCCAGAAGACATGGAGCCTGAAGATGAGAGAGCTCCTGATACTGGTCTTCTTAGTGATACATGTTGTGCAGCAGTTGCCTCAGACACAAGGCCTCCAGAACCCCAGCCTCCAGAGAGAGGTCTTTCTACCAGAGAACCATACCAGTGTTGAACATTTCTCATACGGGACTTTCCAGAAATTGAACTACCAGACCTCCAAGGTGTTGAATGAAATGAGCCAACCTAATTTGACTAAACCATCACAAGGTAACAGAGCAAGCAGACACATAACGAAAGAGTCCACGAAGAGACCTAAAAAGATTAGAGAGAAAATTACCCTGAGGAGGGTTAAAACTGTTCAAGAAAGAAATGCTTTGAAGAGGGCTAATGCGATTCGAGAAAGGAATGTTCGAGCTAAGAATCAATTTGAATCAGAATTAAGAAAAGAGAAATTATTAGACACTGCTTATCATAACGAATGGTACAAATGGGCACAATACACAGTAAAACAGACAACAACAAGTACTTGTGTGTTATGCTCACCCTCTCCCTTGAAAAAGTTAAGAGTAGTCCCCAATCAATATGACAACATGCATTGTGCTAAATTTAATTCGAAATACTGTGATAGAAAGGGGCGAATAATACCATATTGTCCAGCAGACTGTCTGGCAATGCTGGGTCATAAATACTACAAGAGATTCTACAATCAGACTGGATGGGGGAGAGAGTGTAAAAAATTAGACGTAAGGATAGATAAAACTAAGCGAAAGATCCCAGATATCTACATACTAGACATGTCACTAGAATACGAATGTTTTAACAAGACTAAAGGTTACCGAGATATGGGGACATTCATAGGTAAATGTGCCATAATATGGCATTTAGACTATGAAATGTACGATGATCCAGATGTGTACAAGTCCACTAGCCTAGTTTACGCCACAGCAACAGTAAATAATAACATGACGGTGACGCAAATTCAAGATGACTGTGAAAATGCTACCCTGAGTTTTCCATTGATAGGACCATTAGAAAATCAAACTGAAGCAATAGCAGATTATTTTTGGTTATGTGGAGGAAGACGACTGAGAGCCACCCTAGTAGACTGGAAAGGACTTTGTGTCAGAGTAAGATTAGTCCAGGAAGTAGGGATCGTAAACTGGGATCCTGATGATGCAGAAACAGTGGAGAAGCTGAGCAAGAAAAATCAAAGAGTTAAAAGAGCATATGTTCCAGACCCTAAAGTTACTATTGATGCAATTGGACAGCCAAGAGGGATACCACATGAGTTCAAAGCCAGAGATGAGGTAGCATCTGGACTTGAATCAATATTTGTATGGATAACACCAAATAAGAATATGGAATGGATTAATTACATTTACTACAATCAGCAGAGATTCATTAACTACTCAGGCCAAGCACTTGATGCCTTAGGTCAGCAATTAAAGTATACTAGCAAAATGACGTGGCAAAACAGAGTAGCCCTGAATTGGCTGCTGAAGGAATTACGACAAGAGGTCGCAGAAAATGCGGGGAGGGACAGACAATTGGGAAACTGGTTTGATTCTTTGTTTGGATCCTGGAAAGAATGGTTCATTAAGGTGGGGATAATAATAGCTGTGGGTGTTATTGTTTTTCTTTTGTTATTCTGTTGTGTTGTGCCTTTCCTCAGATCACTGCTAGCCAACGCAGCTGCCAAGCAGATGGTCAATGTGATAGTGAGGCAATCGGGAGTTGATACTGGATGCAACAACTCCAGAGTGCATTCAATTGGACCAGGCATGGATGAGCTAGACGACTTCCTGTAAAGAGTCCTGGTGGAGGAGTAAGGAAGGGGGTGCCTTGTTATTATTGTTTTTCTCTTTTACTCTACTATATTGGGTTTAACAATTTGACTTTGTTTTTGGTAGGAGAGGGAGATAGCCCCACTGTGTATTTTATTTTGGGGTAAAATAGTTAGACTAATTAGAATATGGGTAGTGTAGGAAGTTAGTTAGAAGGGATTTTTGTATTTCTTAGTTTTTTTTATAAGGGCCATTTTCCTGAAGATATTTTACTCATATAATCTTTTTGAAAGTACTATACACATATAATCCCATTAAAATTGCTGCTACATATAATCATACCTACTGTTCATTTATATAATATGTGAATGAGAGGGGACGATAGAGGGTTTAAAGCAGGTCATTGCCCGTGGTACGAGGTAATGCAACCAGACATAAAGGAAAAAGATAAGAATGTTTTTATCACTAATAGTCACTTTATTACTTTATTCATTTTTCACTTTTACATTTTGAATATGTATTTGTGTACTCCTGTAACAAGTTAGAGGAAAAATTACATACATTGGGTCATTGGAACATGTATATAGTTATAGTGCAAAAGAGAAATTATTTGCAAGCGCGGCTGTCGACTGTTGAAGAAACAAGAGCTGACTCAACCGGTGGTTTAAAAACCCGCTGTCTGCTCCAACACCAGATAGCGCCCTAGGCAGGACCAGGGCACCTCTGGCAACGATGGAGCAACCCAGATAGCACTCCAGGCCACCGGAAGCGCCTGCGCAGTACCTCTGGCACCGATGGATAGATATTAAACTCCAAGTTTGTACAACAAGATAGGTATTGAAAGTTTAATGTAACACACCCCTTAAAAAGATGATATTACTGGAAGGTGAGATCTTTTACTCCACTCTAGCCAAGTGGGGGTGGTGATGTTTGGTCTCATTTTCCTCCAGGGTGTACTTTTGTGAGGGGGTCTTTTGGTAAAAGATGGATGGTCTATATTGACCATATTGGATAGGTAAAGAAAAGAAAAGTGACTTATTCATGAAAGTACATTCTGGGAAGAAGGATGAAGGTGGGACTGAATTAGTCCCAAAGGGGGGATGTGTTGGAGAATTTTATACATAAGTATATGTTGGAGAATTATATCTGTCTCATATGAGTCCAAATGCATGATACAAACATTTAAGAAACTAGGCCTAGAATAAGGGAGGCCTACAACCAAGGGAGAAATAGAAAACAAGGCATGATGGGAAACACAGGACATGTCAAAAGTGCATGTGAGGATAAGAGTCGTGTGAGGACAAGACAGAAAACTGGGTAAAAGGTAAAATAAGACGAAAGAGTGGAAAAGTACCCAAAGAACCATATGCAAAGTCATCATCAGAAAAGCGCATGCGCCA
This sequence comes from Scardinius erythrophthalmus, assembly GCF_964197995.2. Taxonomy (NCBI): domain Eukaryota; kingdom Metazoa; phylum Chordata; class Actinopteri; order Cypriniformes; family Leuciscidae; genus Scardinius; species Scardinius erythrophthalmus. Next base: position 22,508 of record NW_028296417.1, read on the forward strand.
GTATGGCCACCAATAGAAATTGGGCATTAATGCAGGTGTTTCTAATCGTGGTGAAGTGATGAGGAGGAGCAAAGAGAAAAAGATAATTATACGAATGTTAATTGGATACCAAAGTAAACAATAAATGACGTAAAATGAGGTATAAGACCCAAATGCAGACCATTGTAAGATCAGATGCTTAGCTACCATCTCACTTTATTGAACTGCTCAATAAAGTTATTTCTCCTGAGACCTGAAACTTCGACTCTGAAAGATTTCTTCTGAGACATGAACCTGATTTTGAAGACCTGAACCAGAGACTGAGAATTGGCCACAACAAAGTCTGGCCGCAGCGGGACTTGAACACTGTCGTTTTCCTAGAAGGGCTAGGACGACTTCGAGGCCTCGGGCTTGATGTCAATCTTTGGCCGGGGACCACGTTGAGGGCGGCGGGCAGCAGAGCGAGAGCGCGGTCTCGAGCTTCGGGCCTGCTTCCTCTGTGAGGCGGCGGCGGGCGGTGGCTGCGGCTGTGAGCTTCGAGCAGACGGCTGTTTAGAGCGACCTGTCGCGGAGCTAGCGCGCTTAGGCAGGAAATGTTTCATGGCCTGCGATGTCTTCTGTACCTCAGCGAATCTGTCCGCAAAATCCTTGACGGACGATCCAAAGAGCCCAGCAGATGAGACGGGAGCGTCGAGGAATGCAGCGCTCTCCGAGTCCGGCATCTCAGACAGTGTTAGCCACAAATGTCTCTCAGAAACGGTGAGAGAGGCCATAATTCGCCCCACGGCCTGTGCAGCGGATTTTGTAGCGCGAAGAGCGAGGTCTGTGGCGCTTCTTAAATCCGTGATGCTTACAGCTTCCAGTCCTTCCTCGTCGAGTTTGCAGAGAAGGTTGGCTTGGAAAACCTGTAGCGTGGCCATAGTATGCAACACAGCTTCAGCCTGTCCAGCGGCGGTGTAAGCGCGGCCGTGCAGTGCTGAGGTGGTGCGGCAGGCTTTAGAGGGAAGTGCGGTCTTAGCGGAGGGCGGGCAAAGATGATCCGCAACAGCTTCCTCTGTCCGGGAGGGACTGGTATCCTCTGTTTTTAGCATCATCAACAACGGAGAATGCAGCAGAAACAGAAGTTTTTACACGGGCTGAAAAGGGTGCACACCAGGATTTTGCGAGTTCTTCGTGAAGCTCAGGAAGAAACGGCGCGGGTCTAGACGGTGTAGCAACACGGTCCCCTTTTAGGAAGCAGCCATCCAGTCGGTTGTGTGCTGGCTCTACGGGCGTCGACCACTCGAGGCCGAGGCTCTCAAAGGCCTGAGAGAGCAGACGCGTCAGCTCTGACTCAATGCTGCCCCATTTCCCAGACGTTTCGCGAGCAGGGGGTGCGAGATCAACAGAGCTCGGATAATCCTCACTGCCTGATGCTAGGATAGAGCAGCTGTCCTCCTCCGCTATTTCCACATCATCAGATTCATCCGCGACAGAAACGGCGGCAGACAGCGGTCGTAGTCCGGGGGTGATAGACTCGAGTGAAGCGGGCGGTGAAGCTGGCGGGCGAACCGACGAGCTTGCCTCGGTGGGAGGAGGTTCAGGGCCTCGCTGAGCGCGGCGCTTCTTACGGCGCGGCAGCGCGGCGGGCAGAGGTGCAGACTTGTGAAAGCGTGCCATGCGAGTCCGCAGAGTCGCCATTGACATCAGCTCGCAATGAGGGCATCCGCCGTCGGCGAGCGCGAGAGCTGCATGATCTTCTCCCAGGCAGGAAACGCAGATAACATGGCGGTCCCTGTCGTTGAGAAGGGCTCTGCACGAGCCACAGAGAGTGCGAGACATCTTTAAAAAGACGCTCAGCTCTTTTAGAGATAAAAGGTGTGTGATTCGCGGGGCGAAAACACACTGCAGTAAAGGATATAGTGCACCGGATAGCGCAGCAGGAATGTCGGCAGAAGGCGGCTCGGCCAGCGGCTTCGATGCAGACTCGTCCTGCTGAAAGGCTTCTTCAGGCGGCGCGGCTTCTCTCAGGATCCAGCGATGCATGAGCTCCGCTTGAAGAGATGAAAATCGGTGAACCAGCCTCTCGACGCTATATTTATAGCCCTAGGCCACGCCTATTTCGGCGGGACGCAATGCAAATGGGCGCGAAGCACCCCCATTGGCCAGGCGTCAACAGGGCCTCTCTCGATAGGCTGCTGCAGTTGCCGCAGAGCAGCCAATAGGCGCACAAAGGTGCCTCGCCTATGTCTGTATGCTGCTGCAACGCGTTTTGCATTATATAAAAATTAAAGGATAATTTCTGGCTTCAATATCTCACGGAAAGAGACTTTCCCCCAAGCGTAAGTTCTTACGCAGTACGAGAGAACCTCTCGTAAGAGAACTTGCAGGGACACGAGGGGTATATATGCCTCTTGCAAAAGCTTCAGCAGATATCATTGGGGAACAGGCTTTGACCCCATAGGTGATATCTTTTCCCTTCAGATTTAGTCACAGAACATCACTGGAACAGAACAATACATCCACACAGAGCAAACTTGAACTAATATAAACTTCTTCTTACGATTAATTTTCACACTTTTATCATATAGTTACCAGTGGTGTTGTAAATACCTAAAGAGTTACATATGCCAAGTAAGCATACATGTAAGTGACTACATGTGTTGTGATAGAACTTCAAGACCCTAGGCATAGTTGTCTATAGTAACATGAAAGCAAATAAGAAGAACCTGTCAAAGTCTAGAACTCTGAATTTGTTTGATTCCATAATAACCCAATGGAAGAAATGCTAAGCAAGTGCATACTGATTATCTGGAAGGCAGGCTACACGAATAAACAAGGTATGCAAAGGGGTGAAATGGATCGCTGGGTCCTACCATCTTGGTGAAAACTTGCTGGGAGCCGAAGGGTATATATGCCTCTTGCAAAAGCTTCAGCAGATACCACTGGGGAACAGGCTTTGACCCCATAGGTGATATCTTTTCCCTTCAGATTTAATCACAGAACATCACTGGAAAAGAACAATACATCCACACTGAGCAAACTTGAACTAATATAAACTTCTTCTTACGATTAATTTTTAACACTTTTATCATGTAGTGACAGTGGTTTTGTAAATACCTAAAGAGTTACATATGCCAAGTAAGCATACATGTAAGGGACTACATGTGGTGTGATAGAATTTCAAGACCCTAGGCATAGTTGTCTATAGTAACAATGAAAGCAAATAAGAAGAACCTGTCAAAGTCTAGAATTCTTGATTAGTTTGATTCCACAATAACCCAATGGAAGAAATGCTAAGCAAGTGCATATTGATTATCTGGACGGCTGGCTACACGAATAAACAAGGTAAGCAAAGGGGCGAAATGGATCGCTGGGCCTTACCACCTTGGTGAAAACTTGCTGGGACCCGAGGGTTATATATGCCTCTTGCAAAAGCTTCAGCAGATACCATTGGGGAACAGGCTTTGACCCCATAGTTGATATCTTTTCCCTTCAGATTTAGTCAGAGAACATGACTGGAACAGAACAATACATACACAGAGAGCAAACTTGAACTAATATAAACTTCTTCTTACGATTAATTTTCTCACTTTTATCATATAGAGAACAATGGTGTTGTAAATACCTAAAGAATTACATATGCTAAGTAAGCATACATGTAAGTGACTACATGTGGTGTGATAGAACTTCAAGACCCTAGGCATAGTTGTCTATAGTAACATGAAAGCAAATAAGAAGAACCTGTCAAAGTCTAGAACTCTTGATTAGTTTGATTCCATAATAACCCAATGGAAAAACTGCTAAGCAAGTGCATATTGATTATCTGGAAGGCAGGCTACACGAATAAACAAGTTATGCAAAGGGGCAAAATGGATCGCTGGGTCCTATCACCTTGGTGAAAACTTGCTGGGACCCGAGGGGTATATATGCCTCTTGCAATAGCTTCAGCAGATATAATTTGGGAACAGGCTTTGACCCCATAGGTGATATATTTTCCCTTCAGATTTAGTCACAGAACATCACTGGAACAGAACAATACATCCACACAGAGCAAACTTGAACTAATATAAACTTCTTCTTACGATTAATTTTCATACTTTTATCATATAGTGACCAGTGGTGTTGTAAATACCTAAAGAGTTACATATGCCAAGTAAGCATACATGTAAGTGACTACATGTGGTGTGATAGAACTTCAAGACCCTAGGCATAGTTGTCTATAGTAACATGAAAGCAAATAAGAAGAACCTGTCAAAGTCTAGAACTCTTGATTAGTTTGATTCCATAATAACCCAATGGAAAAACTGCTAAGCAAGTGCATATTGATTATCTGGAAGGCAGGCTACACGAATAAACAAGTTATGCAAATGGGCAAAATGGATCGCTGGGCCCTACCACCTTGGTGAAAACTTTCTGGGACCCGAGGGGTATATATGCCTCTTGCAAAATCTTCAGCAGATACTATTGGGGAACAGGCTTTGACCCCATAGTAGAGTTCTCAACGGGCCTGAAAATTACGACCCGACCCGACCCGGCCCGTGGCTTTTAAAGCCCGGACCCGATGTAACCCGAACCATAAAGATGAATTATCTGCCCGAACCCGACCCGCGGCCCGACGCCGCGTCGGTTTTTTTTTTTCTCTCACTCTCATACACGTATTATCATGACCAGCAGACGGGAATTCAAATCAACCTGTAATGTTCACGCCTTTTAACAATACAAACAATACAAACAACTGAAACAATACACTTTAAATATAGAAATAGGCTGTAGTAGCGACGGTGAATTCACCTGCGGCAAGTTTACTTCTCAACAACTCCATCTTCTTCTCCAGGCTAAAGGCGTGCACGCAGCGGCGTCAGGTCTGCCCCCGCCCTTCTCCATGATGCACGTTACACGCAGCAGCCAGACTTTCTTTACGGTGACCAGCAGCGATGATTAATAAATGTTTTTTTTTTTTTACTAAGCAGAAAAGATTAAGCCCGAGGTCCGACCCGACCCGAGTCATTTGATTATATTTTCGACCCGAACCCGCGGGTCCCGTCGGGTTTGTCGGGCCGACCCAACCCGTTGAGAACTCTACCCCATAGGCGATATCTTTTCCCTTAAGATTTAGTAACAGAACATCACTGGAACAGAACCATACATCCACACAGAGCAAACTTGAACTAATATAAACTTTTTCTTAGGATTAATTTACACAATTTTATCATGTAGTGACCGGTGGTGTTGTAAATACCTAAAGAGTTACATATGCCAAGTAAGCATACATGTAAGTGACTACATGTGGTGTGATAGAACTTCAAGACCCTAGGCATAGTTGTCTATAGTAACATGAAAGCAAATAAGAAGAACCTGTCAAAGTCTAGAATTCTTGATTAGTTTGATTCCATAATAACCCAATGGAAGAAATGCTAAGCAAGTGCATATTGATTATCTGGAGGGCAGGCTTCACGAATAAACAAGGTATGCAAAGGGGCAAAATGGATCGCTGGGTCCTACCACCTTGGTGAAAACTTGCTGGGTCCCGAGGGGTATATATGCCTCTTGCAAAAGCTTCAGCAGATACTATTGGGGAACAGGCTTTGACCCCATAGTAGAGTTCTCAACGGGCCTGAAAATTACGACCCGACCCGACCCGGCCCGTGGCTTTTAAAGCCCGGACCCGATGTAACCCGAACCATAAAGATGAATTATCTGCCCGAACCTGACCCGCGGCCCGATGCCGCGTCGGTTTTTTTTTTTCTCTCACTCTCATACACGTATTATCATGACCAGCAGACGGGAATTCAAATCAACCTGTAATGTTCACGCCTTTTAACAATACAAACAATACAAACAACTGAAACAATACACTTTAAATATAGAAATAGGCTGTAGTAGCGACGGTGAATTCACCTGCGGCAAGTTTACTTCTCAACAACTCCATCTTCTTCTCCAGGCTAAAGGCGTGCACGCAGCGGCGTCAGGTCTGCCCCCGCCCTTCTCCATGATGCACGTTACACGCAGCAGCCAGACTTTCTTTACGGTGACCAGCAGCGATGATTAATAAATGTTTTTTTTTTTTTACTAAGCAGAAAAGATTAAGCCCGAGGTCCGACCCGACCCGAGTCATTTGATTATATTTTCGACCCGAACCCGCGGGTCCCGTCGGGTTTGTCGGGCCGACCCAACCCGTTGAGAACTCTACCCCATAGGCGATATCTTTTCCCTTAAGATTTAGTAACAGAACATCACTGGAACAGAACCATACATCCACACAGAGCAAACTTGAACTAATATAAACTTTTTCTTAGGATTAATTTACACAATTTTATCATGTAGTGACCGGTGGTGTTGTAAATACCTAAAGAGTTACATATGCCAAGTAAGCATACATGTAAGTGACTACATGTGGTGTGATAGAACTTCAAGACCCTAGGCATAGTTGTCTATAGTAACATGAAAGCAAATAAGAAGAACCTGTCAAAGTCTAGAATTCTTGATTAGTTTGATTCCATAATAACCCAATGGAAGAAATGCTAAGCAAGTGCATATTGATTATCTGGAGGGCAGGCTTCACGAATAAACAAGGTATGCAAAGGGGCAAAATGGATCGCTGGGTCCTACCACCTTGGTGAAAACTTGCTGGGTCCCGAGGGGTATATATGCCTCTTGCAAAAGCTTCAGCAGATATCATTGGGGAACAGGCTTTGACCCCATAGGTGATATCTTTTCCCTTCAGATTTAGTCACAGAACATCACTGGAACAGATCAATACATACACAGAGAGCAAACTTGAACTAATATAAACTTCTTCTTACGATTAATTTTCACATTTTTATCATGTAGTGACCGGTGATGTTGTAAATACCTAAAGAGTAAGCATACATGTAAGTGACTACATGTGGTGTGATAGAACTTCAAAACCCTACGCATAGTTGTCTATAGTAACATGAAAGCAAATAAGAAGAACCTGTCAAAGTCTAGAACTCTGAATTCGTTTGATTCCATAATAACCCAATGGAAGAAATGCTAAGCAAGTGCATATTGATTATCTGGAGGGCAGGCTTCACGAATAAACAAGGTATGCAAAGGGGCAAAATGGATCGCTGGGTCCTACCACCTTGGGGAAAACTTGCTGGGAGCCGAAGGGTATATATGCCTCTTGCAAAAGCTTCAGCAGATACCACTGGGGAACAGGCTTTGACCCTATAGGTGATATCTTTTCCCTTCAGATTTACTCACAGAACATCACTGGAAAAGAACAATACATCCACACTGAGCAAACTTGAACTAATATAAACATCTTCTTACGATTAATTTTCACACTTTTATCATGTAGTGACCAGTGGTGTTGTAAATACCTAAAGAGTTACATAGGCCAAGTAAGCATACATGTAAGTGGCTACATGTGGTGTGATAGAACTTCAAGACCCTAGGCATAGTTGTCTATAGTAACATGAAAGCAAATAAGAAGAACCTGTCAAAGTCTAGAATTCTTGATTAGCTTGATTCCATAATAACCCAATGGAAGAAATGCTAAGCAAGTGCATATTGATTATCTGGAGGGCTGGCTACACGAATAAACAAGGTAAGCAAAGGGGCGAAATGGATCGCTGGGCCTTACCACCTTGGTGAAAACTTGCTGGGACCCGAGGGTTATATATGCCTCTTGCAAAAGCTTCAGCAGGTACCATTGGGGAACAGGCATTGACCCCATAGGTGATATATTTTAACTTCAGATTTAGTCAGAGAACATGACTGGAACAGAACAATACATCCACACAGAGCAAACTTGAACTAATATAAACTTCTTCTTACGATTAATTTTCACACTTTTATCATGTAGTGACCGGTGACAGGGCTGGACTGGGACAGAAAATCGGCCCTGGCATTTTGGCCCAGACTGGCCCACTACATATGACCATAAACACCACCCATCTTTGCACGCCCTTAAATATGTTTTTGTTCAACTCCTTTTCATTAAAACCAGTAATGCCATGTAATGAGTGAGTAGGAACGAGTTAACAGATTAAATAAGTACAAAATTGTAATTTATTAATACAATTGAACTATACTCCACAGTGATGCATCCAAAAAACAAGCTATAAGCTGCATTGGCATAGCAATACCAATGTTTCCCACAGGATCTTGGTAAAACTGTGGTGGGCGGACCTCTGTCCCTCTAGGGGGGTTTGGGGGCATGCCCCCCCTAAGAAAAATGTGTGCATTTTAATGTTAAATTCATTAATCTGGTGCAGTTTGAGAGTTCAAAATTAAAAGGCTCCAACCCATATTAAGTGTGCAAATTAAACAAAGAAAAAATCATACCTCTTTTAGTAACAGTGTCTGTCTATATTACACTACTACATAATAATAGTTATAATATTAAACCAATGACAGTAATAGCCATATATTGCAAAACAAATGCACTGAAAAATAAAGAAAACTTTCATAATTAGTTTTGTACTCATTTCTAAACTTGAAAGAGATAAGCACATGATCTTTTATTTTGACGGAAACTGCATCAAGCTTTTATTTTGGCGGAAAACATGGATAAAAACGCGTCTTTTTTACATTCCTGTACATTCCTTGCGTTTCTTCTCCATCTCTCAGACTATTTTGACAGATACACACTTGACACTGCACGCTCACTCAAAGCCCAAAGGGGGAGGTGTGATTGGGCCAGCCCAGTGTCAAGAAATCAATCAAGAAAACAACCAATGGGCCGCTGATCTACGGGTTTCATAAGCCGGTCTGTCAGTGGGAAAAAAACCAACGCTTACTTTTTCTTTACCAATGCATTACACCGGCACTAACCCAGCACCATCAATTTAAACAAAACAAAACGAATGGGCCGCCGATGTACAAGTTTTATGGGCCGTTAAAAGAAAAAAAAAGTATGAGATTTATCGGCCCAAAAAGCACGTCGGCCCACCGGGCATTTGCCCGGTATGCCAGATTACCAGTCCAGCCCTGACCGGTGATGTTGTAAACACCTAAAGAGTAAGCATACATGTAAGTGACTACATGTGGTGTGATAGAACTTCAAGACCCTAGGCATAGTTGTCTATAGTAACATGAAAGCAAATAAGAAAAACCTGTCAAAGTCTAGAACTCTTGATTAGTTTGATTCCATAATAACCCAATGGAAAAACTGCTAAGCAAGTGCATATTGATTATCTGGAAGGCAGGCTACACGAATAAACAAGTTATGCAAAGCCACGAAATGGATCGCTGGGCCCTACCACCTTGGTGAAAACTTGCTGGGACCCGAGGGGTATATATGTCTCTTGCAAAAGCTTCAGCAGATACCACTGGGGAACAGGCTTTGACCCCATAGGTGATATCTTTTCCCTTCAGATTTAGTCACAGAACATGACTGGAACAGAACAATACATACACAGAGAACAAACTTGAACTAATATAAACTTCTTCTTACGATTAATTTTCTCACTTTTATCATATAGTGAACAATGGTGTTGTAAATACCTAAAGAATTACATATGCCAAGTAAGCATAGATGTACGTGACTACATGTGGTGTGATAGAACTTCAAGACCCTAGGCATAGTTGTCTATAGTAACATGAAAGCAAATAAGAAGAACCTGTCAAAGTCTAGAACTCTTGATTAGTTTGATTCCATAATAACCCAATGGAAAAACTGCTAAGCAAGTGCATATTGATTATCTGGAAGGCAGGCTACACGAATAAACAAGTTATGCAAAGGGGCAAAATAGATCGCTGGGTCCTACCACCTTGGTGAAAACTTGCTGGGACCCGAGGGGTATATATGCCTCTTGCAAAAGCTTGAGCAGTTACCATTGGGGAACAGGCTTTGACCCCATAGGTGATATCTTTTCCCTTCAGATTTAGTCACACAACATCATTGGAACAGAACAATACATCCACACAGAGCAAACTTGAACTAATATAAACTTTTTCTTACGATTAATTTTCACAATTTTATCATGTAGTGACCGGTGGTGTTGTAAATACCTAAAGAATTACATATGCCAAGTAAGCATACATGTAAGTGACTACATGTGGTGTGATAGAACTTCAAGACCCTAGGCATAGTTGTCTATAGTAACATGAAAGCAAATAAGAAGAACCTGTCAAAGTCTAGAACTCTTGATTAGTTTGATTCCATAATAACCCAATGGAAAAACTGCTAAGCAAGTGCATATTGATTATCTGGAAGGCAGGCTTCGCGAATAAACAAGGTATGCAAAGGGGCAAAATGGATCGCTGGGTCCTACCACCTTGGTGAAAACTTGCTGGGACCCGAGGGGTATATATGCCTCTTGCAAAAGCTTCAGCAGATACCATTGGGGAAATGGCTTTGACCCCATAGGTGATATCTTTTCCCTTCAGATTTAGTCACAGAACATCACTGGAACAGAACAATACATCCACACAGAGCAAACTTGAACTAATATAAACTTCTTCTTACGATTAATTTTCACACTTTTAGCATATAGTGACCAGTGGCGTTGTAAATACCTAAAGAGTTACATATGCCAAGTAAGCATACATGTAAGTGACTACATGTGGTGTGATAGAACTTCAAGACCCTAGGCATAGTTGTCTATAGTAACATGAAAGCAAATAAGAAGAACCTGTCAAAGTCTAGAATTCTTGATTAGTTTGATTCCATAATAACCCAATGGAAGAAATGCTAAGCAAGTGCATATTGATTATCTGGACGGCTGGCTACACGAATAAACAAGGTAAGCAAAGGGGCGAAATGGATCGCTGGGCCTTACCACCTTGGTGAAAACTTGCTGTGACCCGAGGGTTATATATGCCTCTTGCAAAAGCTTCAGCAGATACCATTGGGGAACAGGCTTTGACCCCATAGTTGATATCTTTTCCCTTCAGATTTAGTCAGAGAACATGACTGGAACAGAACAATACATACACAGAGAGCAAACTTGAACTAATATAAACTTCTTCTTACGATTAATTTTCTTACTTTTATCATATAGTGAACAATGGTGTTGTAAATACCTAAAGAATTACATATGCCAAGTAAGCATACATGTAAGTGACTACATGTGGTGTGATAGAACTTCAAGACCCTAGGCAAAGTTGTCTATAGTAACATGAAAGCAAATAAGAAGAACCTGTCAAAGTCTAGAACTCTTGATTAGTTTGATTCCATAATAACCCAATGGAAAAACTGCTAAGCAAGTGCATATTGATTATCTGGAAGGCAGGCTACACGAATAAACAAGTTATGCAAAGGGGCAAAATGGATCGCTGGGTCCTATCACCTTGGTGAAAACTTGCTGGGACCCGAGGGGTATATATGCCTCTTGCAAAAGCTTGAGCAGATACCATTGGGGAACAGGCTTTGACCCCATAGGTGATATATTTTCCCTTCAGATTTAGTCACACAACATCACTGGAACAGAACAATACATCCACACAGAGCAAACTTGAACTAATATAAACTTCTTCTTACGATTAATTTCACACTTTTATCTTGTAGTGACCGGTGATGTTGTAAACACCTAAAGAGTAAGCATACATGTAAGTGACTACATTTGGTGTGATAGAACTTCAAGACCCTAGGCAAAGTTGTCTATAGTAACATGAAAGCAAATAAGAAGAACCTGTCAAAGTCTAGAACTCTTGATTAGTTTGATTCCATAATAACCCAATGGAAAAACTGCTAAGGAAGTGCATATTGATTATCTGGAAGGCAGGCTACACGAATAAACAAGTTATGCAAAGGCACGAAATGGATCGCTGGGCCCTACCACCTTGGTGAAAACTTGCTGGGACCCGAGGGGTATATATGCCTCTTGCAAAAGCTTCAGCAGATACCATTGGGGAACAGGCTTTGACCCCATAGGTGATATCTTTTCCCTTCAGATTTAGTCACAGAACATCACTGGAACAGAACAATACATCCACACAGAGCAAACCTGAACTAATATAAACTTCTTCTTACGATTAATTTTCACACTTTTATCATGTAGTGACCGGTGGTGTTGTAAATACCTAAAGAGTTACATATGCCAAGTAAGCATACATGTAAGTGACTACATGTGGTGTGATAGAACTTCAAGACCCTAGGCATAGTTGTCTATAGTAACATGAAAGCAAATAAGAAGAACCTGTCAAAGTCTAGAATTCTTGATTAGTTTGATTCCATAATAACCCAATGGAAGAAATGCTAAGCAAGTGCATATTGATTATCTGGAAGGCAGTCTACACGAATAAACAAGGTATGCAAAGGGGTGAAATGGATCGCTGGGTCCTACCACCTTGGTGAAAACTTGCTGGGAGCCGAGGGTTATATAGGCCTCTTGCAAAAGCTTCAGCAGATACCATTGGGGAACAGGCTTTGACCCCATAGGTGATATATTTTCCCTTCAGATTTAGTCAGAGAACATGACTGGAACAGAACAATACATCCACACAGAGCAAACTTGAACTAATATAAACTTCTTCTTACGATTAATTTTCACACTTTTATCTTGTAGTGACCGGTGATGTTGTAAACACCTAAAGAGTAAGCATACATGTAAGTGACTACATTTGGTGTGATAGAACTTCAAGACCCTAGGCATAGTTGTCTATAGTAACATGAAAGCAAATAAGAAGAACCTGTCAAAGTCTAGAACTCTTGATTAGTTTGATTCCATAATAACCCAATGGAAAAACTGCTAAGCAAGTGCATATTGATTATCTGGAAGGCAGGCTACACGAATAAACAAGTTATGCAAAGGGGCAAAATAGATCGCTGGGTCCTACCACCTTGATGAAAACTTGCTGGGACCCGAGGGGTATATATGCCTCTTGCAAAAGCTTGAGCAGTTACCATTGGGGAACAGGCTTTGACCCCATAGGTGATATCTTTTCCCTTCAGATTTAGTCACACAACATCACTGGAACAGAACAATACATCCACACAGAGCAAACCTGAACTAATATAAACTTCTTTTTACGATTAATTTTCACACTTTTATCATGTAGTGACCGGTGGTGTTGTAAATACCTAAAGAGTTACATATGCCAAGTAAGCATACATGTAAGTGACTACATGTGGTGTGATAGAACTTCAAGACCCTAGGCATAGTTGTCTATAGTAACATGAAAGCAAATAAGAAGAACCTGTCAAAGTCTAGAATTCTTGATTAGTTTGATTCCATAATAACCCAATGGAAGAAATGCTAAGCAAGTGCATATTGATTATCTGGAAGGCAGTCTACACGAATAAACAAGGTATGCAAAGGGGTGAAATGGATCGCTGGGTCCTACCACCTTGGTGAAAACTTGCTGGGAGCCGAGGGTTATATAGGCCTCTTGCAAAAGCTTCAGCAGATACCATTGGGGAACAGGCTTTGACCCCATAGGTGATATATTTTCCCTTCAGATTTAGTCAGAGAACATGACTGGAACAGAACAATACATCCACACAGAGCAAACTTGAACTAATATAAACTTCTTCTTATGATTAATTTTCACACTTTTATCTTGTAGTGACCGGTGATGTTGTAAACACCTAAAGAGTAAGCATACATGTAAGTGACTACATTTGGTGTGATAGAACTTCAAGACCCTAGGCATAGTTGTCTATAGTAACATTAAAGCAAATAAGAAGAACCTGTCAAAGTCTAGAACTCTTGATTCGTTTGATTCCATAATAACCCAATGGAAAAACTGCTAAGCAAGTGCATATTGATTATCTGGAGGGCTGGCTACACGAATAAACAAGGCATGCAAAGGGGCGAAATGGATCGCTGGGTCCTACCACCTTGGTGAAAACTTGTTGGGACCCGAGGGGTATATATGCCTCTTGCAAAAGCTTGAGCAGTTACCATTGGGGAACAGGCTTTGACCCCATAGGTGATATCTTTTCCCTTCAGATTTAGTCAGAGAACATGACTGGAACAGAACAATACATCCACACTGAGCAAACTTGAACTAATATAAACTTTTTCTTACGATTAATTTTCACAATTTTATCATGTAGTGACCGGTGGTGTTGTAAATACCTAAAGAATTACATATGCCAAGTAGGCATACATGTAAGTGACTACATGTGGTGTGATAGAACTTCAAGACCCTAGGCATAGTTGTCTATAGTAACATGAAAGCAAATAAGAAGAACCTGTCAAAGTCTAGAACTCTTGATTAGTTTGATTCCATAATAACCCAATGGAAAAACTGCTAAGCAAGTGCATATTGATTATCTGGAAGGCAGGCTTCACGAATAAACAAGGTATGCAAAGGGGCAAAATGGATCGCTGGGTCCTACCACCTTGGTGAAAACTTGCTGGGACCCGAGGGGTATATATGCCTCTTGCAAAAGCTTCAGCAGATACCATTGGGGAAATGGCTTTGACCCCATAGGTGATATCTTTTCCCTTCAGATTTAGTCACAGAACATCACTGGAACAGAACAATACATCCACACAGAGCAAACTTGAACTAATATAAACTTCTTCTTACGATTAATTTTCACACTTTTAGCATATAGTGACCAGTGGCGTTGTAAATACCTAAAGAGTTACATATGCCAAGTAAGCATACATGTAAGTGACTACATGTGGTGTGATAGAACTTCAAGACCCTAGGCATAGTTGTCTATAGTAACATGAAAGCAAATAAGAAGAACCTGTCAAAGTCTAGAATTCTTGATTAGTTTGATTCCATAATAACCCAATGGAAGAAATGCTAAGCAAGTGCATATTGATTATCTGGACGGCTGGCTACACGAATAAACAAGGTAAGCAAAGGGGCGAAATGGATCGCTGGGCCTTACCACCTTGGTGAAAACTTGCTGTGACCCGAGGGTTATATATGCCTCTTGCAACAGCTTCAGCAGATACCATTGGGGAACAGGCTTTGACCCCATAGTTGATATCTTTTCCCTTCAGATTTAGTCAGAGAACATGACTGGAACAGAACAATACATACACAGAGAGCAAACTTGAACTAATATAAACTTCTTCTTATGATTAATTTTCTTACTTTTATCATATAGTGAACAATGGTGTTGTAAATACCTAAAGAATTACATATGCCAAGTAAGAATACATGTAAGTGACTACATGTGGTGTGATAGAACTTCAAGACCCCAGGCAAAGTTGTCTATAGTAACATGAAAGCAAATAAGAAGAACCTGTCAAAGTCTAGAACTCTTGATTAGTTTGATTCCATAATAACCCAATGGAAAAACTGCTAAGCAAGTGCATATTGATTATCTGGAAGGCAGGCTACACGAATAAACAAGTTATGCAAAGGGGCAAAATGGATCGCTGGGTCCTATCACCTTGGTGAAAACTTGCTGGGACCCGAGGCGTATATATGCCTCTTGCAAAAGCTTGAGCAGATACCATTGGGGAACAGGCTTTGACCCCATAGGTGATATATTTTCCCTTCAGATTTAGTCACACAACATCACTGGAACAGAACAATACATCCACACAGAGCAAACTTGAACTAATATAAACTTCTTCTTACGATTAATTTCACACTTTTATCTTGTAGTGACCGGTGATGTTGTAAACACCTAAAGAGTAAGCATACATGTAAGTGACTACATTTGGTGTGATAGAACTTCAAGACCCTAGGCATAGTTGTCTATAGTAACATTAAAGCAAATAAGAAGAACCTCTCAAAGTCTAGAACTCTTGATTCGTTTGATTCCATAATAACCCAATGGAAAAACTGCTAAGCAAGTGCATATTGATTATCTGGAGGGCTGGCTACACGAATAAACAAGGCATGCAAAGGGGCGAATTGGATCGCTGGGACCTACCACCTTGGTGAAAACTTGTTGGGACCCGAGGGGTATATATGCCTCTTGCAAAAGCTTCAGCAGGTAACACTGGGGAACAGGCTTTGACCCCATAGGTGATATCTTTTCCCTTCAGATTTAATCACAGAACATCACTGGAAAAGAACAATACATCCACACTGAGCAAACTTGAACTAATATAAACTTCTTCTTACGATTAATTTTCACACTTTTATCATGTAGTGACCAGTGGTGTTGTAAATACCTAAAGAGTTACATATGCCAAGTAAGCATACATGTAAGTGACTACATGTGGTGTGATAGAACTTCAAGACCCTAGGCATAGTTGTCTATAGTAACATGAAAGCAAATAAGAAGAACCTGTCAAAGTCTAGA
The DNA here is from genome assembly GCF_964197995.2 of Scardinius erythrophthalmus. Lineage (NCBI taxonomy): Eukaryota > Metazoa > Chordata > Actinopteri > Cypriniformes > Leuciscidae > Scardinius > Scardinius erythrophthalmus. Next base: position 38,607 of record NW_028296417.1, read on the forward strand.
ACTCTTGATTAGTTTGATTCCATAATAACCCAATGGAAAAACTGCTAAGCAAGTGCATATTGATTATCTGGAAGGCAGGCTTCACGAATAAACAAGGTATGCAAAGGGGCAAAATGGATCGCTGGGTCCTACCACCTTGGTGAAAACTTGCTGGGACCCGAGGGGTATATATGCCTCTTGCAAAAGCTTCAGCAGATACCATTGGGGAAATGGCTTTGACCCCATAGGTGATATCTTTTCCCTTCAGATTTAGTCACAGAACATCACTGGAACAGAACAATACATCCACACAGAGCAAACTTGAACTAATATAAACTTCTTCTTACGATTAATTTTCACACTTTTAGCATATAGTGACCAGTGGCGTTGTAAATACCTAAAGAGTTACATATGCCAAGTAAGCATACATGTAAGTGACTACATGTGGTGTGATAGAACTTCAAGACCCTAGGCATAGTTGTCTATAGTAACATGAAAGCAAATAAGAAGAACCTGTCAAAGTCTAGAATTCTTGATTAGTTTGATTCCATAATAACCCAATGGAAGAAATGCTAAGCAAGTGCATATTGATTATCTGGACGGCTGGCTACACGAATAAACAAGGTAAGCAAAGGGGCGAAATGGATCGCTGGGCCTTACCACCTTGGTGAAAACTTGCTGTGACCCGAGGGTTATATATGCCTCTTGCAACAGCTTCAGCAGATACCATTGGGGAACAGGCTTTGACCCCATAGTTGATATCTTTACCCTTCAGATTTAGTCAGAGAACATGACTGGAACAGAACAATACATACACAGAGAGCAAACTTGAACTAATATAAACTTCTTCTTACGATTAATTTTCTTACTTTTATCATATAGTGAACAATGGTGTTGTAAATACCTAAAGAATTACATATGCCAAGTAAGCATACATGTAAGTGACTACATGTGGTGTGATAGAACTTCAAGACCCTAGGCAAAGTTGTCTATAGTAACATGAAAGCAAATAAGAAGAACCTGTCAAAGTCTAGAACTCTTGATTAGTTTGATTCCATAATAACCCAATGGAAAAACTGCTAAGCAAGTGCATATTGATTATCTGGAAGGCAGGCTACACGAATAAACAAGTTATGCAAAGGGGTAAAATGGATCTCTGGGTCCTATAACCTTGGTGAAAACTTGCTGGGACCCGAGGGGTATATATGCCTCTTGCAAAAGCTTGAGCAGATACCATTGGGGAACAGGCTTTGACCCCATAGGTGATATATTTTCCCTTCAGATTTAGTCACACAACATCACTGGAACAGAACAATACATCCACACAGAGCAAACTTGAACTAATATAAACTTCTTCTTACGATTAATTTCACACTTTTATCTTGTAGTGACCGGTGATGTTGTAAACACCTAAAGAGTAAGCATACATGTAAGTGACTACATTTGGTGTGATAGAACTTCAAGACCCTAGGCATAGTTGTCTATAGTAACATGAAAGCAAATAAGAAGAACCTGTCAAAGTCTAGAACTCTTGATTAGTTTGATTCCATAATAACCCAATGGAAAAACTGCTAAGCAAGTGCATATTGATCATCTGGAAGGCAGGCTACACGAATAAACAAGTTATGCAAAGGGGCAAAATAGATCGCTGGGTCCTACCACCTTGATGAAAACTTGCTGGGACCCGAGGGGTATATATGCCTCTTGCAAAAGCTTCAGCAGTTACCATTGGGGAACAGGCTTTGACCCCATAGGTGATATCTTTTCCCTTCAGATTTAGTCACACAACATCACTGGAACAGAACAATACATCCACACAGAGCAAACCTGAACTAATATAAACTTCTTTTTACGATTAATTTTCACACTTTTATCATGTAGTGACCGGTGGTGTTGTAAATACCTAAAGAGTTACATATGCCAAGTAAGCATACATGTAAGTGACTACATGTGGTGTGATAGAACTTCAAGACCATAGGCATAGTTGTCTATAGTAACATGAAAGCAAATAAGAAGAACCTGTCAAAGTCTAGAATTCTTGATTAGTTTGATTCCATAATAACCCAATGGAAGAAATGCTAAGCAAGTGCATATTGATTATCTGGAAGGCAGTCTACACGAATAAACAAGGTATGCAAAGCGGTGAAATGGATCGCTGGGTCCTACCACCTTGGTGAAAACTTGCTGGGAGCCGAGGGTTATATAGGCCTCTTGCAAAAGCTTCAGCAGATACCATTGGGGAACAGGCTTTGACCCCATAGGTGATATATTTTCCCTTCAGATTTAGTCAGAGAACATGACTGGAACAGAACAATACATCCACACAGAGCAAACTTGAACTAATATAAACTTCTTCTTATGATTAATTTTCACACTTTTATCTTGTAGTGACCGGTGATGTTGTAAACACCTAAAGAGTAAGCATACATGTAAGTGACTACATTTGGTGTGATAGAACTTCAAGACCCTAGGCATAGTTGTCTATAGTAACATTAAAGCAAATAAGAAGAACCTGTCAAAGTCTAGAACTCTTGATTCGTTTGATTCCATAATAACCCAATGGAAAAACTGCTAAGCAAGTGCATATCGTCACCTTCCTAAAATAATTGCCTAAGTCATTTTTTGACAAAAATGATTTTTTTGCATAAGTCATCTCCTCATGATGCTGGCCACCTCTGGTAAAATCACCCACATCCTCAGTTGAACAGATCATGCATTTCTACCCCTGTAAGAAGAACGAAAGTCTACTCGGCCTCTGAAGTTAGGTTCCGTTTTTTGTGTTTTCTGAGAAACCTGAAAAAATGACTTAGGCAATTATTTTAGGAAGGTGACGATATTGATTATCTGGAGGGCTGGCTACACGAATAAACAAGGCATGCAAAGGGGCGAAATGGATCGCTGGGTCCTACCACCTTGGTGAAAACTTGTTGGGACCCGAGGGGTATATATGCCTCTTGCAAAAGCTTGAGCAGTTACCATTGGGGAACAGGCTTTGACCCCATAGGTGATATCTTTTCCCTTCAGATTTAGTCAGAGAACATGACTGGAACAGAACAATACATCCACACTGAGCAAACTTGAACTAATATAAACTTTTTCTTACGATTAATTTTCACAATTTTATCATGTAGTGACCGGTGGTGTTGTAAATACCTAAAGAATTACATATGCCAAGTAGGCATACATGTAAGTGACTACATGTGGTGTGATAGAACTTCAAGACCCTAGGCATAGTTGTCTATAGTAACATGAAAGCAAATAAGAAGAACCTGTCAAAGTCTAGAACTCTTGATTAGTTTGATTCCAAAATAACCCAATGGAAAAACTGCTAAGCAAGTGCATATTGATTATCTGGAAGGCAGGCTTCACGAATAAACAAGGTATGCAAAGGGGCAAAATGGATCGCTGGGTCCTACCACCTTGGTGAAAACTTGCTGGGACCCGAGGGGTATATATGCCTCTTGCAAAAGCTTCAGCAGATACCATTGGGGAAATGGCTTTGACCCCATAGGTGATATCTTTTCCCTTCAGATTTAGTCACAGAACATCACTGGAACAGAACAATACATCCACACAGAGCAAACTTGAACTAATATAAACTTCTTCTTACGATTAATTTTCACACTTTTAGCATATAGTGACCAGTGGCGTTGTAAATACCTAAAGAGTTACATATGCCAAGTAAGCATACATGTAAGTGACTACATGTGGTGTGATAGAACTTCAAGACCCTAGGCATAGTTGTCTATAGTAACATGAAAGCAAATAAGAAGAACCTGTCAAAGTCTAGAATTCTTGATTAGTTTGATTCCATAATAACCCAATGGAAGAAATGCTAAGCAAGTGCATATTGATTATCTGGACGGCTGGCTACACGAATAAACAAGGTAAGCAAAGGGGCGAAATGGATCGCTGGGCCTTACCACCTTGGTGAAAACTTGCTGTGACCCGAGGGTTATATATGCCTCTTGCAACAGCTTCAGCAGATACCATTGGGGAACAGGCTTTGACCCCATAGTTGATATCTTTTCCCTTCAGATTTAGTCAGAGAACATGACTGGAACAGAACAATACATACACAGAGAGCAAACTTGAACTAATATAAACTTCTTCTTACGATTAATTTTCTTACTTTTATCATATAGTGAACAATGGTGTTGTAAATACCTAAAGAATTACATATGCCAAGTAAGAATACATGTAAGTGACTACATGTGGTGTGATAGAACTTCAAGACCCCAGGCAAAGTTGTCTATAGTAACATGAAAGCAAATAAGAAGAACCTGTCAAAGTCTAGAACTCTTGATTAGTTTGATTCCATAATAACCCAATGGAAAAACTGCTAAGCAAGTGCATATTGATTATCTGGAAGGCAGGCTACACGAATAAACAAGTTATGCAAAGGGGCAAAATGGATCGCTGGGTCCTATCACCTTGGTGAAAACTTGCTGGGACCCGAGGCGTATATATGCCTCTTGCAAAAGCTTGAGCAGATACCATTGGGGAACAGGCTTTGACCCCATAGGTGATATATTTTCCCTTCAGATTTAGTCACACAACATCACTGGAACAGAACAATACATCCACACAGAGCAAACTTGAACTAATATAAACTTCTTCTTACGATTAATTTCACACTTTTATCTTGTAGTGACCGGTGATGTTGTAAACACCTAAAGAGTAAGCATACATGTAAGTGACTACATTTGGTGTGATAGAACTTCAAGACCCTAGGCATAGTTGTCTATAGTAACATGAAAGCAAATAAGAAGAACCTGTCAAAGTCTAGAACTCTTGATTCGTTTGATTCCATAATAACCCAATGGAAAAACTGCTAAGCAAGTGCATATTGATTATCTGGAGGGCTGGCTACACGAATAAACAAGGCATGCAAAGGGGCGAATTGGATCGCTGGGACCTACCACCTTGGTGAAAACTTGTTGGGACCCGAGGGGTATATATGCCTCTTGCAAAAGCTTCAGCAGGTAACACTGGGGAACAGGCTTTGACCCCATAGGTGATATCTTTTCCCTTCAGATTTAATCACAGAACATCACTGGAAAAGAACAATACATCCACACTGAGCAAACTTGAACTAATATAAACTTCTTCTTACGATTAATTTTCACACTTTTATCATGTAGTGACCAGTGGTGTTGTAAATACCTAAAGAGTTACATATGCCAAGTAAGCATACATGTAAGTGACTACATGTGGTGTGATAGAACTTCAAGACCCTAGGCATAGTTGTCTATAGTAACATGAAAGCAAATAAGAAGAACCTGTCAAAGTCTAGAACTCTTGATTAGTTTGATTCCATAATAACCCAATGGAAAAACTGCTAAGCAAGTGCATATTGATTATCTGGAAGGCAGGCTTCACGAATAAACAAGGTATGCAAAGGGGCAAAATGGATCGCTGGGTCCTACCACCTTGGTGAAAACTTGCTGGGACCCGAGGGGTATATATGCCTCTTGCAAAAGCTTCAGCAGATACCATTGGGGAAATGGCTTTGACCCCATAGGTGATATCTTTTCCCTTCAGATTTAGTCACAGAACATCACTGGAACAGAACAATACATCCACACAGAGCAAACTTGAACTAATATAAACTTCTTCTTACGATTAATTTTCACACTTTTAGCATATAGTGACCAGTGGCGTTGTAAATACCTAAAGAGTTACATATGCCAAGTAAGCATACATGTAAGTGACTACATGTGGTGTGATAGAACTTCAAGACCCTAGGCATAGTTGTCTATAGTAACATGAAAGCAAATAAGAAGAACCTGTCAAAGTCTAGAATTCTTGATTAGTTTGATTCCATAATAACCCAATGGAAGAAATGCTAAGCAAGTGCATATTGATTATCTGGACGGCTGGCTACACGAATAAACAAGGTAAGCAAAGGGGCGAAATGGATCGCTGGGCCTTACCACCTTGGTGAAAACTTGCTGTGACCCGAGGGTTATATATGCCTCTTGCAACAGCTTCAGCAGATACCATTGGGGAACAGGCTTTGACCCCATAGTTGATATCTTTACCCTTCAGATTTAGTCAGAGAACATGACTGGAACAGAACAATACATACACAGAGAGCAAACTTGAACTAATATAAACTTCTTCTTACGATTAATTTTCTTACTTTTATCATATAGTGAACAATGGTGTTGTAAATACCTAAAGAATTACATATGCCAAGTAAGCATACATGTAAGTGACTACATGTGGTGTGATAGAACTTCAAGACCCTAGGCAAAGTTGTCTATAGTAACATGAAAGCAAATAAGAAGAACCTGTCAAAGTCTAGAACTCTTGATTAGTTTGATTCCATAATAACCCAATGGAAAAACTGCTAAGCAAGTGCATATTGATTATCTGGAAGGCAGGCTACACGAATAAACAAGTTATGCAAAGGGGTAAAATGGATCTCTGGGTCCTATAACCTTGGTGAAAACTTGCTGGGACCCGAGGGGTATATATGCCTCTTGCAAAAGCTTGAGCAGATACCATTGGGGAACAGGCTTTGACCCCATAGGTGATATATTTTCCCTTCAGATTTAGTCACACAACATCACTGGAACAGAACAATACATCCACACAGAGCAAACTTGAACTAATATAAACTTCTTCTTACGATTAATTTCACACTTTTATCTTGTAGTGACCGGTGATGTTGTAAACACCTAAAGAGTAAGCATACATGTAAGTGACTACATTTGGTGTGATAGAACTTCAAGACCCTAGGCATAGTTGTCTATAGTAACATGAAAGCAAATAAGAAGAACCTGTCAAAGTCTAGAACTCTTGATTAGTTTGATTCCATAATAACCCAATGGAAAAACTGCTAAGCAAGTGCATATTGATCATCTGGAAGGCAGGCTACACGAATAAACAAGTTATGCAAAGGGGCAAAATAGATCGCTGGGTCCTACCACCTTGATGAAAACTTGCTGGGACCCGAGGGGTATATATGCCTCTTGCAAAAGCTTGAGCAGTTACCATTGGGGAACAGGCTTTGACCCCATAGGTGATATCTTTTCCCTTCAGATTTAGTCACACAACATCACTGGAACAGAACAATACATCCACACAGAGCAAACCTGAACTAATATAAACTTCTTTTTACGATTAATTTTCACACTTTTATCATGTAGTGACCGGTGGTGTTGTAAATACCTAAAGAGTTACATATGCCAAGTAAGCATACATGTAAGTGACTACATGTGGTGTGATAGAACTTCAAGACCATAGGCATAGTTGTCTATAGTAACATGAAAGCAAATAAGAAGAACCTGTCAAAGTGTAGAATTCTTGATTAGTTTGATTCCATAATAACCCAATGGAAGAAATGCTAAGCAAGTGCATATTGATTATCTGGAAGGCAGTCTACACGAATAAACAAGGTATGCAAAGGGGTGAAATGGATCGCTGGGTCCTACCACCTTGGTGAAAACTTGCTGGGAGCCGAGGGTTATATAGGCCTCTTGCAAAAGCTTCAGCAGATACCATTGGGGAACAGGCTTTGACCCCATAGGTGATATATTTTCCCTTCAGATTTAGTCAGAGAACATGACTGGAACAGAACAATACATCCACACAGAGCAAACTTGAACTAATATAAACTTCTTCTTATGATTAATTTTCACACTTTTATCTTGTAGTGACCGGTGATGTTGTAAACACCTAAAGAGTAAGCATACATGTAAGTGACTACATTTGGTGTGATAGAACTTCAAGACCCTAGGCATAGTTGTCTATAGTAACATTAAAGCAAATAAGAAGAACCTGTCAAAGTCTAGAACTCTTGATTCGTTTGATTCCATAATAACCCAATGGAAAAACTGCTAAGCAAGTGCATATCGTCACCTTCCTAAAATAATTGCCTAAGTCATTTTTTGACAAAAATGATTTTTTTGCATAAGTCATCTCCTCATGATGCTGGCCACCTCTGGTAAAATCACCCACATCCTCAGTTGAACAGATCATGCATTTCTACCCCTGTAAGAAGAACGAAAGTCTACTCGGCCTCTGAAGTTAGGTTCCGTTTTTTGTGTTTTCTGAGAAACCTGAAAAAATGACTTAGGCAATTATTTTAGGAAGGTGACGATATTGATTATCTGGAGGGCTGGCTACACGAATAAACAAGGCATGCAAAGGGGCGAAATGGATCGCTGGGTCCTACCACCTTGGTGAAAACTTGTTGGGACCCGAGGGGTATATATGCCTCTTGCAAAAGCTTGAGCAGTTACCATTGGGGAACAGGCTTTGACCCCATAGGTGATATCTTTTCCCTTCAGATTTAGTCAGAGAACATGACTGGAACAGAACAATACATCCACACTGAGCAAACTTGAACTAATATAAACTTTTTCTTACGATTAATTTTCACAATTTTATCATGTAGTGACCGGTGGTGTTGTAAATACCTAAAGAATTACATATGCCAAGTAGGCATACATGTAAGTGACTACATGTGGTGTGATAGAACTTCAAGACCCTAGGCATAGTTGTCTATAGTAACATGAAAGCAAATAAGAAGAACCTGTCAAAGTCTAGAACTCTTGATTAGTTTGATTCCATAATAACCCAATGGAAAAACTGCTAAGCAAGTGCATATTGATTATCTGGAAGGCAGGCTTCACGAATAAACAAGGTATGCAAAGGGGCAAAATGGATCGCTGGGTCCTACCACCTTGGTGAAAACTTGCTGGGACCCGAGGGGTATATATGCCTCTTGCAAAAGCTTCAGCAGATACCATTGGGGAAATGGCTTTGACCCCATAGGTGATATCTTTTCCCTTCAGATTTAGTCACAGAACATCACTGGAACAGAACAATACATCCACACAGAGCAAACTTGAACTAATATAAACTTCTTCTTACGATTAATTTTCACACTTTTAGCATATAGTGACCAGTGGCGTTGTAAATACCTAAAGAGTTACATATGCCAAGTAAGCATACATGTAAGTGACTACATGTGGTGTGATAGAACTTCAAGACCCTAGGCATAGTTGTCTATAGTAACATGAAAGCAAATAAGAAGAACCTGTCAAAGTCTAGAATTCTTGATTAGTTTGATTCCATAATAACCCAATGGAAGAAATGCTAAGCAAGTGCATATTGATTATCTGGACGGCTGGCTACACGAATAAACAAGGTAAGCAAAGGGGCGAAATGGATCGCTGGGCCTTACCACCTTGGTGAAAACTTGCTGTGACCCGAGGGTTATATATGCCTCTTGCAACAGCTTCAGCAGATACCATTGGGGAACAGGCTTTGACCCCATAGTTGATATCTTTTCCCTTCAGATTTAGTCAGAGAACATGACTGGAACAGAACAATACATACACAGAGAGCAAACTTGAACTAATATAAACTTCTTCTTACGATTAATTTTCTTACTTTTATCATATAGTGAACAATGGTGTTGTAAATACCTAAAGAATTACATATGCCAAGTAAGAATACATGTAAGTGACTACATGTGGTGTGATAGAACTTCAAGACCCTAGGCAAAGTTGTCTATAGTAACATGAAAGCAAATAAGAAGAACCTGTCAAAGTCTAGAACTCTTGATTAGTTTGATTCCATAATAACCCAATGGAAAAACTGCTAAGCAAGTGCATATTGATTATCTGGAAGGCAGGCTACACGAATAAACAAGTTATGCAAAGGGGCAAAATGGATCGCTGGGTCCTATCACCTTGGTGAAAACTTGCTGGGACCCGAGGCGTATATATGCCTCTTGCAAAAGCTTGAGCAGATACCATTGGGGAACAGGCTTTGACCCCATAGGTGATATATTTTCCCTTCAGATTTAGTCACACAACATCACTGGAACAGAACAATACATCCACACAGAGCAAACTTGAACTAATATAAACTTCTTCTTACGATTAATTTCACACTTTTATCTTGTAGTGACCGGTGATGTTGTAAACACCTAAAGAGTAAGCATACATGTAAGTGACTACATTTGGTGTGATAGAACTTCAAGACCCTAGGCATAGTTGTCTATAGTAACATGAAAGCAAATAAGAAGAACCTGTCAAAGTCTAGAACTCTTGATTAGTTTGATTCCATAATAACCCAATGGAAAAACTGCTAAGCAAGTGCATATTGATTATCTGGAAGGCAGGCTACACGAATAAACAAGTTATGCAATGGCACGAAATGGATCACTGGGCCCTACCACCTTGGTGAAAACTTGCTGGGACCCGAGGGGTATATATGCCTCTTGCAAAAGCTTCAGCAGATACCATTGGGGAACAGGCTTTGACCCCATAGGTGATATCTTTTCCCTTCAGATTTAGTCACAGAACATCACTGGAACAGAACAATACATCAACACAGAGCAAACCTGAACTAATATAAACTTCTTCTTACGATTAATTTTCACACTTTTATCATGTAGTGACCGGTGGTGTTGTAAATACCTAAAGAGTTACATATGCCAAGTAAGCATACATGTAAGTGACTACATGTGGTGTGATAGAACTTCAAGACCCTAGGCATAGTTGTCTATAGTAACATGAAAGCAAATAAGAAGAACCTGTCAAAGTCTAGAATTCTTGATTAGTTTGATTCCATAATAACCCAATGGAAGAAATGCTAAGCAAGTGCATATTGATTATCTGGAAGGCAGTCTACACGAATAAACAAGGTATGCAATGGGGTGAAATGGATCGCTGGGTCCTACCACCTTGGTGAAAACTTGCTGGGAGCCGAGGGTTATATAGGCCTCTTGCAAAAGCTTCAGCAGGTACCATTGGGGAACAGGCTTTGACCCCATAGGTGATATATTTTCCCTTCAGATTTAGTCAGAGAACATGACTGGAACAGAACAATACATCCACACAGAGCAAACTTGAACTAATATAAACTTCTTCTTATGATTAATTTTCACACTTTTAGCATATAGTGACCAGTGGTGTTGTAAATACCTAAAGAGTTACATATGCCAAGTAAGCATACATGTAAGTGACTACATGTGGTGTGATAGAACTTCAAGACCCTAGGCATAGTTGTCTATAGTAACATGAAAGCAAATAAGAAGAACTTGTCAAAGTCTAGAATTCTTGATTAGCTTGATTCCATAATAACCCAATGGAAGAAATGCTAAGCAAGTGCATATTGATTATCTGGAGGGCTGGCTACACGAATAAACAAGGTAAGCAAAGGGGCGAAATGGATCGCTGGGCCTTACCACCTTGGTGAAAACTTGCTGGGACCCGAGGGTTATATATGCCTCTTGCAAAAGCTTCAGCAGATACCATTGGGGAACAGGCATTGACCCCATAGGTGATATATTTTAACTTCAGATTTAGTCAGAGAACATGACTGGAACAGAACAATACATCCACACAAAGCAAACTTGAACTAATATAAACTTCTTCTTACGATTAATTTTCACACTTTTATCATGTAGTGACCGGTGACAGGGCTGGACTGGGACAGAAAATCGGCCCTGGCATTTTGGCCCAGACTGGCCCTCTACATATGACCATAAACACCACCCATCTTTGCACGCCCTTAAATATGTTTTTGTTCAACTCCTTTTCATCAAAACCACTAATGCCATGTAATGAGTGAGTAGGAACGAGTTAACAGATTAAATAAGTACAAAATTGTAATTTATTAATACAATTGAACTATACTCCACAGTGATGCATCCAAAAAACAAGCTATAAGCTGCATTGGCATAGCAATACCAATGTTTCCCACAGGATCTTGGTAAAACTGTGGTGGGCGGACCTCTGTCCCTCTAGGGGGGTTTGGGGGCATGCCCCCCCCTAAGAAAAATGTGTGCCTTTTAATGTTAAATTCATTAATCTGGTGCAGTTTGAGAGTTCAAAATTAAAAGGCTCCAACCCATATTAAGTGTGCAAATTAAACAAAGAAAAAATCATACCTCTTTTAGTAACAGTGTCTGTCTATATTACACTACTACATAATAATAGTTATAATATTAAACCAATGACAGTAATAGCCATATATTGCAAAACAAATGCACTGAAAAATAAAGAAAACTTTCATAAGTAGTTTTGTACTCATTTCTAAACTTGAAAGAGATAAGCACATGATCTTTTATTTTGACGGAAACTGCATCAAGCTTTTATTTTGGCGGAAAACATGGATAAAAACGCGTCTTTTTTACATTCCTGTACATTCCTTGCGTTTCTTCTCCATCTCTCAGACTATTTTGACAGATACACACTTGACACTGCACACTCACTCAAAGCCCAAAGGGGGAGGTGTGATTGGGCCAGCCCAGTGTCAAGAAATCAATCAAGAAAACAACTAATGGGCCGCTGATCTACGGGTTTCATAAGCCGGTCTGTCAGTGGGAAAAAAAACTAACGCTTACTTTTTTTTGACCAATGCATTACACCGGCACTAACCCAGCACCATCAATTTAAACAAAACAAAACGAATGGGCCGCCGATGTACAAGTTTTATGGGCCGTTAAAAGAAAAAAAAAAGTATGAGATTTATCGGCCCAAAAAGCACGTCGGCCCACCGGGCATTTGCCCGGTATGCCAGATTACCAGTCCAGCCCTGACCGGTGATGTTGTAAACACCTAAAGAGTAAGCATACATGTAAGTGACTACATGTGGTGTGATAGAACTACAAGACCCTAGGCATAGTTGTCTATAGTAACATGAAAGCAAATAAGAAAAACCTGTCAAAGTCTAGAACTCTTGATTAGTTTGATTCCATAATAACCCAATGGAAAAACTGCTAAGCAAGTGCATATTGATTATCTGGAAGGCAGGCTACACGAATAAACAAGTTATGCAAAGCCACGAAATGGATCGCTGGGCCCTACCACCTTGGTGAAAACTTGCTGGGACCCGAGGGGTATATATGTCTCTTGCAAAAGCTTCAGCAGATACCACTGGGGAACAGGCTTTGACCCCATAGGTGATATCTTTTCCCTTCAGATTAAGTCACAGAACATGACTGGAACAGAACAATACATACACAGAGAGCAAACTTGAACTAATATAAACTTCTTCTTACGATTAATTTTCTCACTTTTATCATATAGTGAACAATGGTGTTGTAAATACCTAAAGAATTACATATGCCAAGTAAGCATACATGTACGTGACTACATGTGGTGTGATAGAACTTCAAGACCCTAGGCATAGTTGTCTATAGTAACATGAAAGCAAATAAGAAGAACCTGTCAAAGTCTAGAACTCTTGATTAGTTTGATTCCATAATAACCCAATGGAAAAACTGCTAAGCAAGTGCATATTGATTATCTGGAAGGCAGGCTACACGAATAAACAAGTTATGCAAAGGGGCAAAATAGATCGCTGGGTCCTACCACCTTGGTGAAAACTTGCTGGGACCCGAGGGGTATATATGCCTCTTGCAAAAGCTTCAGCAGATACCATTGGGGAAATGGCTTTGACCCCATAGGTGATATCTTTTCCCTTCAGATTTAGTCACAGAACATCACTGGAACAGAACAATACATCCACACAGAGCAAACTTGAACTAATATAAACTTCTTCTTACGATTAATTTTCACACTTTTAGCATATAGTGACCAGTGGCGTTGTAAATACCTAAAGAGTTACATATGCCAAGTAAGCATACATGTAAGTGACTACATGTGGTGTGATAGAACTTCAAGACCCTAGGCATAGTTGTCTATAGTAACATGAAAGCAAATAAGAAGAACCTGTCAAAGTCTAGAATTCTTGATTAGTTTGATTCCATAATAACCCAATGGAAGAAATGCTAAGCAAGTGCATATTGATTATCTGGACGGCTGGCTACACGAATAAACAAGGTAAGCAAAGGGGCGAAATGGATCGCTGGGCCTTACCACCTTGGTGAAAACTTGCTGTGACCCGAGGGTTATATATGCCTCTTGCAACAGCTTCAGCAGATACCATTGGGGAACAGGCTTTGACCCCATAGTTGATATCTTTACCCTTCAGATTTAGTCAGAGAACATGACTGGAACAGAACAATACATACACAGAGAGCAAACTTGAACTAATATAAACTTCTTCTTACGATTAATTTTCTTACTTTTATCATATAGTGAACAATGGTGTTGTAAATACCTAAAGAATTACATATGCCAAGTAAGCATACATGTAAGTGACTACATGTGGTGTGATAGAACTTCAAGACCCTAGGCAAAGTTGTCTATAGTAACATGAAAGCAAATAAGAAGAACCTGTCAAAGTCTAGAACTCTTGATTAGTTTGATTCCATAATAACCCAATGGAAAAACTGCTAAGCAAGTGCATATTGATTATCTGGAAGGCAGGCTACACGAATAAACAAGTTATGCAAAGGGGTAAAATGGATCTCTGGGTCCTATAACCTTGGTGAAAACTTGCTGGGACCCGAGGGGTATATATGCCTCTTGCAAAAGCTTGAGCAGATACCATTGGGGAACAGGCTTTGACCCCATAGGTGATATATTTTCCCTTCAGATTTAGTCACACAACATCACTGGAACAGAACAATACATCCACACAGAGCAAACTTGAACTAATATAAACTTCTTCTTACGATTAATTTCACACTTTTATCTTGTAGTGACCGGTGATGTTGTAAACACCTAAAGAGTAAGCATACATGTAAGTGACTACATTTGGTGTGATAGAACTTCAAGACCCTAGGCATAGTTGTCTATAGTAACATGAAAGCAAATAAGAAGAACCTGTCAAAGTCTAGAACTCTTGATTAGTTTGATTCCATAATAACCCAATGGAAAAACTGCTAAGCAAGTGCATATTGATCATCTGGAAGGCAGGCTACACGAATAAACAAGTTATGCAAAGGGGCAAAATAGATCGCTGGGTCCTACCACCTTGATGAAAACTTGCTGGGACCCGAGGGGTATATATGCCTCTTGCAAAAGCTTGAGCAGTTACCATTGGGGAACAGGCTTTGACCCCATAGGTGATATCTTTTCCCTTCAGATTTAGTCACACAACATCACTGGAACAGAACAATACATCCACACAGAGCAAACCTGAACTAATATAAACTTCTTTTTACGATTAATTTTCACACTTTTATCATGTAGTGACCGGTGGTGTTGTAAATACCTAAAGAGTTACATATGCCAAGTAAGCATACATGTAAGTGACTACATGTGGTGTGATAGAACTTCAAGACCATAGGCATAGTTGTCTATAGTAACATGAAAGCAAATAAGAAGAACCTGTCAAAGTCTAGAATTCTTGATTAGTTTGATTCCATAATAACCCAATGGAAGAAATGCTAAGCAAGTGCATATTGATTATCTGGAAGGCAGTCTACACGAATAAACAAGGTATGCAAAGGGGTGAAATGGATCGCTGGGTCCTACCACCTTGGTGAAAACTTGCTGGGAGCCGAGGGTTATATAGGCCTCTTGCAAAAGCTTCAGCAGATACCATTGGGGAACAGGCTTTGACCCCATAGGTGATATATTTTCCCTTCAGATTTAGTCAGAGAACATGACTGGAACAGAACAATACATCCACACAGAGCAAACTTGAACTAATATAAACTTCTTCTTATGATTAATTTTCACACTTTTATCTTGTAGTGACCGGTGATGTTGTAAACACCTAAAGAGTAAGCATACATGTAAGTGACTACATTTGGTGTGATAGAACTTCAAGACCCTAGGCATAGTTGTCTATAGTAACATTAAAGCAAATAAGAAGAACCTGTCAAAGTCTAGAACTCTTGATTCGTTTGATTCCATAATAACCCAATGGAAAAACTGCTAAGCAAGTGCATATCGTCACCTTCCTAAAATAATTGCCTAAGTCATTTTTTGACAAAAATGATTTTTTTGCATAAGTCATCTCCTCATGATGCTGGCCACCTCTGGTAAAATCACCCACATCCTCAGTTGAACAGATCATGCATTTCTACCCCTGTAAGAAGAACGAAAGTCTACTCGGCCTCTGAAGTTAGGTTCCGTTTTTTGTGTTTTCTGAGAAACCTGAAAAAATGACTTAGGCAATTATTTTAGGAAGGTGACGATATTGATTATCTGGAGGGCTGGCTACACGAATAAACAAGGCATGCAAAGGGGCGAAATGGATCGCTGGGTCCTACCACCTTGGTGAAAACTTGTTGGGACCCGAGGGGTATATATGCCTCTTGCAAAAGCTTGAGCAGTTACCATTGGGGAACAGGCTTTGACCCCATAGGTGATATCTTTTCCCTTCAGATTTAGTCAGAGAACATGACTGGAACAGAACAATACATCCACACTGAGCAAACTTGAACTAATATAAACTTTTTCTTACGATTAATTTTCACAATTTTATCATGTAGTGACCGGTGGTGTTGTAAATACCTAAAGAATTACATATGCCAAGTAGGCATACATGTAAGTGACTACATGTGGTGTGATAGAACTTCAAGACCCTAGGCATAGTTGTCTATAGTAACATGAAAGCAAATAAGAAGAACCTGTCAAAGTCTAGAACTCTTGATTAGTTTGATTCCATAATAACCCAATGGAAAAACTGCTAAGCAAGTGCATATTGATTATCTGGAAGGCAGGCTTCACGAATAAACAAGGTATGCAAAGGGGCAAAATGGATCGCTGGGTCCTACCACCTTGGTGAAAACTTGCTGGGACCCGAGGGGTATATATGCCTCTTGCAAAAGCTTCAGCAGATACCATTGGGGAAATGGCTTTGACCCCATAGGTGATATCTTTTCCCTTCAGATTTAGTCACAGAACATCACTGGAACAGAACAATACATCCACACAGAGCAAACTTGAACTAATATAAACTTCTTCTTACGATTAATTTTCACACTTTTAGCATATAGTGACCAGTGGCGTTGTAAATACCTAAAGAGTTACATATGCCAAGTAAGCATACATGTAAGTGACTACATGTGGTGTGATAGAACTTCAAGACCCTAGGCATAGTTGTCTATAGTAACATGAAAGCAAATAAGAAGAACCTGTCAAAGTCTAGAATTCTTGATTAGTTTGATTCCATAATAACCCAATGGAAGAAATGCTAAGCAAGTGCATATTGATTATCTGGACGGCTGGCTACACGAATAAACAAGGTAAGCAAAGGGGCGAAATGGATCGCTGGGCCTTACCACCTTGGTGAAAACTTGCTGTGACCCGAGGGTTATATATGCCTCTTGCAACAGCTTCAGCAGATACCATTGGGGAACAGGCTTTGACCCCATAGTTGATATCTTTTCCCTTCAGATTTAGTCAGAGAACATGACTGGAACAGAACAATACATACACAGAGAGCAAACTTGAACTAATATAAACTTCTTCTTACGATTAATTTTCTTACTTTTATCATATAGTGAACAATGGTGTTGTAAATACCTAAAGAATTACATATGCCAAGTAAGAATACATGTAAGTGACTACATGTGGTGTGATAGAACTTCAAGACCCTAGGCAAAGTTGTCTATAGTAACATGAAAGCAAATAAGAAGAACCTGTCAAAGTCTAGAACTCTTGATTAGTTTGATTCCATAATAACCCAATGGAAAAACTGCTAAGCAAGTGCATATTGATTATCTGGAAGGCAGGCTACACGAATAAACAAGTTATGCAAAGGGGCAAAATGGATCGCTGGGTCCTATCACCTTGGTGAAAACTTGCTGGGACCCGAGGCGTATATATGCCTCTTGCAAAAGCTTGAGCAGATACCATTGGGGAACAGGCTTTGACCCCATAGGTGATATATTTTCCCTTCAGATTTAGTCACACAACATCACTGGAACAGAACAATACATCCACACAGAGCAAACTTGAACTAATATAAACTTCTTCTTACGATTAATTTCACACTTTTATCTTGTAGTGACCGGTGATGTTGTAAACACCTAAAGAGTAAGCATACATGTAAGTGACTACATTTGGTGTGATAGAACTTCAAGACCCTAGGCATAGTTGTCTATAGTAACATGAAAGCAAATAAGAAGAACCTGTCAAAGTCTAGAACTCTTGATTAGTTTGATTCCATAATAACCCAATGGAAAAACTGCTAAGCAAGTGCATATTGATTATCTGGAAGGCAGGCTACACGAATAAACAAGTTATGCAATGGCACGAAATGGATCACTGGGCCCTACCACCTTGGTGAAAACTTGCTGGGACCCGAGGGGTATATATGCCTCTTGCAAAAGCTTCAGCAGATACCATTGGGGAACAGGCTTTGACCCCATAGGTGATATCTTTTCCCTTCAGATTTAGTCACAGAACATCACTGGAACAGAACAATACATCAACACAGAGCAAACCTGAACTAATATAAACTTCTTCTTACGATTAATTTTCACACTTTTATCATGTAGTGACCGGTGGTGTTGTAAATACCTAAAGAGTTACATATGCCAAGTAAGCATACATGTAAGTGACTACATGTGGTGTGATAGAACTTCAAGACCCTAGGCATAGTTGTCTATAGTAACATGAAAGCAAATAAGAAGAACCTGTCAAAGTCTAGAATTCTTGATTAGTTTGATTCCATAATAACCCAATGGAAGAAATGCTAAGCAAGTGCATATTGATTATCTGGAAGGCAGTCTACACGAATAAACAAGGTATGCAATGGGGTGAAATGGATCGCTGGGTCCTACCACCTTGGTGAAAACTTGCTGGGAGCCGAGGGTTATATAGGCCTCTTGCAAAAGCTTCAGCAGGTACCATTGGGGAACAGGCTTTGACCCCATAGGTGATATATTTTCCCTTCAGATTTAGTCAGAGAACATGACTGGAACAGAACAATACATCCACACAGAGCAAACTTGAACTAATATAAACTTCTTCTTATGATTAATTTTCACACTTTTAGCATATAGTGACCAGTGGTGTTGTAAATACCTAAAGAGTTACATATGCCAAGTAAGCATACATGTAAGTGCCTACATGTGGTGTGATAGAACTTCAAGACCCTAGGCATAGTTGTCTATAGTAACATGAAAGCAAATAAGAAGAACTTGTCAAAGTCTAGAATTCTTGATTAGCTTGATTCCATAATAACCCAATGGAAGAAATGCTAAGCAAGTGCATATTGATTATCTGGAGGGCTGGCTACACGAATAAACAAGGTAAGCAAAGGGGCGAAATGGATCGCTGGGCCTTACCACCTTGGTGAAAACTTGCTGGGACCCGAGGGTTATATATGCCTCTTGCAAAAGCTTCAGCAGATACCATTGGGGAACAGGCATTGACCCCATAGGTGATATATTTTAACTTCAGATTTAGTCAGAGAACATGACTGGAACAGAACAATACATCCACACAAAGCAAACTTGAACTAATATAAACTTCTTCTTACGATTAATTTTCACACTTTTATCATGTAGTGACCGGTGACAGGGCTGGACTGGGACAGAAAATCGGCCCTGGCATTTTGGCCCAGACTGGCCCTCTACATATGACCATAAACACCACCCATCTTTGCACGCCCTTAAATATGTTTTTGTTCAACTCCTTTTCATCAAAACCACTAATGCCATGTAATGAGTGAGTAGGAACGAGTTAACAGATTAAATAAGTACAAAATTGTAATTTATTAATACAATTGAACTATACTCCACAGTGATGCATCCAAAAAACAAGCTATAAGCTGCATTGGCATAGCAATACCAATGTTTCCCACAGGATCTTGGTAAAACTGTGGTGGGCGGACCTCTGTCCCTCTAGGGGGGTTTGGGGGCATGCCCCCCCCTAAGAAAAATGTGTGCCTTTTAATGTTAAATTCATTAATCTGGTGCAGTTTGAGAGTTCAAAATTAAAAGGCTCCAACCCATATTAAGTGTGCAAATTAAACAAAGAAAAAATCATACCTCTTTTAGTAACAGTGTCTGTCTATATTACACTACTACATAATAATAGTTATAATATTAAACCAATGACAGTAATAGCCATATATTGCAAAACAAATGCACTGAAAAATAAAGAAAACTTTCATAAGTAGTTTTGTACTCATTTCTAAACTTGAAAGAGATAAGCACATGATCTTTTATTTTGACGGAAACTGCATCAAGCTTTTATTTTGGCGGAAAACATGGATAAAAACGCGTCTTTTTTACATTCCTGTACATTCCTTGCGTTTCTTCTCCATCTCTCAGACTATTTTGACAGATACACACTTGACACTGCACACTCACTCAAAGCCCAAAGGGGGAGGTGTGATTGGGCCAGCCCAGTGTCAAGAAATCAATCAAGAAAACAACTAATGGGCCGCTGATCTACGGGTTTCATAAGCCGGTCTGTCAGTGGGAAAAAAAACTAACGCTTACTTTTTTTTGACCAATGCATTACACCGGCACTAACCCAGCACCATCAATTTAAACAAAACAAAACGAATGGGCCGCCGATGTACAAGTTTTATGGGCCGTTAAAAGAAAAAAAAAAGTATGAGATTTATCGGCCCAAAAAGCACGTCGGCCCACCGGGCATTTGCCCGGTATGCCAGATTACCAGTCCAGCCCTGACCGGTGATGTTGTAAACACCTAAAGAGTAAGCATACATGTAAGTGACTACATGTGGTGTGATAGAACTACAAGACCCTAGGCATAGTTGTCTATAGTAACATGAAAGCAAATAAGAAAAACCTGTCAAAGTCTAGAACTCTTGATTAGTTTGATTCCATAATAACCCAATGGAAAAACTGCTAAGCAAGTGCATATTGATTATCTGGAAGGCAGGCTACACGAATAAACAAGTTATGCAAAGCCACGAAATGGATCGCTGGGCCCTACCACCTTGGTGAAAACTTGCTGGGACCCGAGGGGTATATATGTCTCTTGCAAAAGCTTCAGCAGATACCACTGGGGAACAGGCTTTGACCCCATAGGTGATATCTTTTCCCTTCAGATTAAGTCACAGAACATGACTGGAACAGAACAATACATACACAGAGAGCAAACTTGAACTAATATAAACTTCTTCTTACGATTAATTTTCTCACTTTTATCATATAGTGAACAATGGTGTTGTAAATACCTAAAGAATTACATATGCCAAGTAAGCATACATGTACGTGACTACATGTGGTGTGATAGAACTTCAAGACCCTAGGCATAGTTGTCTATAGTAACATGAAAGCAAATAAGAAGAACCTGTCAAAGTCTAGAACTCTTGATTAGTTTGATTCCATAATAACCCAATGGAAAAACTGCTAAGCAAGTGCATATTGATTATCTGGAAGGCAGGCTACACGAATAAACAAGTTATGCAAAGGGGCAAAATAGATCGCTGGGTCCTACCACCTTGGTGAAAACTTGCTGGGACCCGAGGGGTATATATGCCTCTTGCAAAAGCTTCAGCAGATACCATTGGGGAACAGGCTTTGACCCCATAGGTGATATCTTTTCCCTTCAGATTTAGTCACAGAACATCACTGGAACAGAACAATACATCCACACAGAGCAAACTTGAACTAATATAAACTTCTTCTTACGATTAATTTTCACACTTTTAGCATATAGTGACCAGTGGCGTTGTAAATACCTAAAGAGTTACATATGCCAAGTAAGCATACATGTAAGTGACTACATGTGGTGTGATAGAACTTCAAGACCCTAGGCATAGTTGTCTATAGTAACATGAAAGCAAATAAGAAGAACCTGTCAAAGTCTAGAATTCTTGGTTAATTTTATTCCATAATAACCCAATGGAAGAAATGCTAAGCAAGTGCATATTGATTATCTGGACGGCTGGCTACACGAATAAACAAGGTAAGCAAAGGGGCGAAATGGATCGCTGGGCCTTACCACCTTGGTGAAAACTTGCTGTGACCTGAGGGTTATATATGCCTCTTGCAACAGCTTCAGCAGATACCATTGGGGAACAGGCTTTGACCCCATAGTTGATATCTTTACCCTTCAGATTTAGTCAGAGAACATGACTGGAACAGAACAATACATACACAGAGAGCAAACTTGAACTAATATAAACTTCTTCTTACGATTAATTTTCTTACTTTTATCATAAAGTGAACAATGGTGTTGTAAATACCTAAAGAATTACATATGCCAAGTAAGCATACATGTAAGTGACTACATGTGGTGTGATAGAACTTCAAGACCCTAGGCAAAGTTGTCTATAGTAACATGAAAGCAAATAAGAAGAACCTGTCAAAGTCTAGAACTCTTGATTAGTTTGATTCCATAATAACCCAATGGAAAAACTGCTAAGCAAGTGCATATTGATTATCTGGAAGGCAGGCTACACGAATAAACAAGTTATGCAAAGGGGCAAAATGGATCGCTGGGTCCTATCACCTTGGTGAAAACTTGCTGGGACCCGAGGGGTATATATGCCTCTTGCAAAAGCTTGAGCAGATACCATTGGGGAACAGGCTTTGACCCCATAGGTGATATATTTTCCCTTCAGATTTAGTCACACAACATCACTGGAACAGAACAATACATCCACACAGAGCAAACTTGAACTAATATAAACTTCTTCTTACGATTCATTTCACACTTTTATCTTGTAGTGACCGGTGATGTTGTAAATAACTAAAGAGTAAGCATACATGTAAGTGACTACATTTGGTGTGATAGAACTTCAAGACCCTAGGCATAGTTGTCTATAGTAACATGAAAGCAAATAAGAAGAACCTGTCAAAGTCTAGAACTCTTGATTAGTTTGATTCCATAATAACCCAATGGAAAAACTGCTAAGCAAGTGCATATTGATTATCTGGAGGGCTGGCTACACGAATAAACAAGGCATGCAAAGGGGCGAAATGGATCGCTGGGTCCTACCACCTTGGTGAAAACTTGTTGGGACCCGAGGGGTATATATGCCTCTTGCAAAAGCTTGAGCAGTTAACATTGGGGAACAGGCTTTGACCCCATAGGTGATATCTTTTCCCTTCAGATTTAGTCAGAGAACATGACTGGAACAGAACAATACATCCACACTGAGCAAACTTGAACTAATATAAACTTTTTCTTACGATTAATTTTCACAATTTTATCATGTAGTGACCGGTGGTGTTGTAAATACCTAAAGAATTACATATGCCAAGTAGGCATACATGTAAGTGACTACATGTGGTGTGATAGAACTTCAAGACCCTAGGCATAGTTGTCTATAGTAACATGAAAGCAAATAAGAAGAACCTGTCAAAGTCTAGAACTCTTGATTAGTTTGATTCCATAATAACCCAATGGAAAAACTGCTAAGCAAGTGCATATTGATTATCTGGAAGGCAGGCTTCACGAATAAACAAGGTATGCAAAGGGGCAAAATGGATCGCTGGGTCCTACCACCTTGGTGAAAACTTGCTGGGACCCGAGGGGTATATATGCCTCTTGCAAAAGCTTCAGCAGATACCATTGGGGAAATGGCTTTGACCCCATAGGTGATATCTTTTCCCTTCAGATTTAGTCACAGAACATCACTGGAACAGAACAATACATCCACACAGAGCAAACTTGAACTAATATAAACTTCTTCTTACGATTAATTTTCACACTTTTAGCATATAGTGACCAGTGGCGTTGTAAATACCTAAAGAGTTACATATGCCAAGTAAGCATACATGTAAGTGACTACATGTGGTGTGATAGAACTTCAAGACCCTAGGCATAGTTGTCTATAGTAACATGAAAGCAAATAAGAAGAACCTGTCAAAGTCTAGAATTCTTGATTAGTTTGATTCCATAATAACCCAATGGAAGAAATGCTAAGCAAGTGCATATTGATTATCTGGACGGCTGGCTACACGAATAAACAAGGTAAGCAAAGGGGCGAAATGGATCGCTGGGCCTTACCACCTTGGTGAAAACTTGCTGTGACCCGAGGGTTATATATGCCTCTTGCAACAGCTTCAGCAGATACCATTGGGGAACAGGCTTTGACCCCATA
The DNA here is from genome assembly GCF_964197995.2 of Scardinius erythrophthalmus. NCBI lineage: Eukaryota > Metazoa > Chordata > Actinopteri > Cypriniformes > Leuciscidae > Scardinius > Scardinius erythrophthalmus. The sequence goes on from NW_028296417.1 coordinate 62,457, forward strand.
GTTGATATCTTTTCCCTTCAGATTTAGTCAGAGAACATGACTGGAACAGAACAATACATACACAGAGAGCAAACTTGAACTAATATAAACTTCTTCTTACGATTAATTTTCTTACTTTTATCATATAGTGAACAATGGTGTTGTAAATACCTAAAGAATTACATATGCCAAGTAAGAATACATGTAAGTGACTACATGTGGTGTGATAGAACTTCAAGACCCTAGGCAAAGTTGTCTATAGTAACATGAAAGCAAATAAGAAGAACCTGTCAAAGTCTAGAACTCTTGATTAGTTTGATTCCATAATAACCCAATGGAAAAACTGCTAAGCAAGTGCATATTGATTATCTGGAAGGCAGGCTACACGAATAAACAAGTTATGCAAAGGGGCAAAATGGATCGCTGGGTCCTATCACCTTGGTGAAAACTTGCTGGGACCCGAGGCGTATATATGCCTCTTGCAAAAGCTTGAGCAGATACCATTGGGGAACAGGCTTTGACCCCATAGGTGATATATTTTCCCTTCAGATTTAGTCACACAACATCACTGGAACAGAACAATACATCCACACAGAGCAAACTTGAACTAATATAAACTTCTTCTTACGATTAATTTCACACTTTTATCTTGTAGTGACCGGTGATGTTGTAAACACCTAAAGAGTAAGCATACATGTAAGTGACTACATTTGGTGTGATAGAACTTCAAGACCCTAGGCATAGTTGTCTATAGTAACATGAAAGCAAATAAGAAGAACCTGTCAAAGTCTAGAACTCTTGATTAGTTTGATTCCATAATAACCCAATGGAAAAACTGCTAAGCAAGTGCATATTGATTATCTGGAAGGCAGGCTACACGAATAAACAAGTTATGCAATGGCACGAAATGGATCACTGGGCCCTACCACCTTGGTGAAAACTTGCTGGGACCCGAGGGGTATATATGCCTCTTGCAAAAGCTTCAGCAGATACCATTGGGGAACAGGCTTTGACCCCATAGGTGATATCTTTTCCCTTCAGATTTAGTCACAGAACATCACTGGAACAGAACAATACATCAACACAGAGCAAACCTGAACTAATATAAACTTCTTCTTACGATTAATTTTCACACTTTTATCATGTAGTGACCGGTGGTGTTGTAAATACCTAAAGAGTTACATATGCCAAGTAAGCATACATGTAAGTGACTACATGTGGTGTGATAGAACTTCAAGACCCTAGGCATAGTTGTCTATAGTAACATGAAAGCAAATAAGAAGAACCTGTCAAAGTCTAGAATTCTTGATTAGTTTGATTCCATAATAACCCAATGGAAGAAATGCTAAGCAAGTGCATATTGATTATCTGGAAGGCAGTCTACACGAATAAACAAGGTATGCAATGGGGTGAAATGGATCGCTGGGTCCTACCACCTTGGTGAAAACTTGCTGGGAGCCGAGGGTTATATAGGCCTCTTGCAAAAGCTTCAGCAGGTACCATTGGGGAACAGGCTTTGACCCCATAGGTGATATATTTTCCCTTCAGATTTAGTCAGAGAACATGACTGGAACAGAACAATACATCCACACAGAGCAAACTTGAACTAATATAAACTTCTTCTTATGATTAATTTTCACACTTTTAGCATATAGTGACCAGTGGTGTTGTAAATACCTAAAGAGTTACATATGCCAAGTAAGCATACATGTAAGTGCCTACATGTGGTGTGATAGAACTTCAAGACCCTAGGCATAGTTGTCTATAGTAACATGAAAGCAAATAAGAAGAACTTGTCAAAGTCTAGAATTCTTGATTAGCTTGATTCCATAATAACCCAATGGAAGAAATGCTAAGCAAGTGCATATTGATTATCTGGAGGGCTGGCTACACGAATAAACAAGGTAAGCAAAGGGGCGAAATGGATCGCTGGGCCTTACCACCTTGGTGAAAACTTGCTGGGACCCGAGGGTTATATATGCCTCTTGCAAAAGCTTCAGCAGATACCATTGGGGAACAGGCATTGACCCCATAGGTGATATATTTTAACTTCAGATTTAGTCAGAGAACATGACTGGAACAGAACAATACATCCACACAAAGCAAACTTGAACTAATATAAACTTCTTCTTACGATTAATTTTCACACTTTTATCATGTAGTGACCGGTGACAGGGCTGGACTGGGACAGAAAATCGGCCCTGGCATTTTGGCCCAGACTGGCCCTCTACATATGACCATAAACACCACCCATCTTTGCACGCCCTTAAATATGTTTTTGTTCAACTCCTTTTCATCAAAACCACTAATGCCATGTAATGAGTGAGTAGGAACGAGTTAACAGATTAAATAAGTACAAAATTGTAATTTATTAATACAATTGAACTATACTCCACAGTGATGCATCCAAAAAACAAGCTATAAGCTGCATTGGCATAGCAATACCAATGTTTCCCACAGGATCTTGGTAAAACTGTGGTGGGCGGACCTCTGTCCCTCTAGGGGGGTTTGGGGGCATGCCCCCCCCTAAGAAAAATGTGTGCCTTTTAATGTTAAATTCATTAATCTGGTGCAGTTTGAGAGTTCAAAATTAAAAGGCTCCAACCCATATTAAGTGTGCAAATTAAACAAATAAAAAATCATACCTCTTTTAGTAACAGTGTCTGTCTATATTACACTACTACATAATAATAGTTATAATATTAAACCAATGACAGTAATAGCCATATATTGCAAAACAAATGCACTGAAAAATAAAGAAAACTTTCATAAGTAGTTTTGTACTCATTTCTAAACTTGAAAGAGATAAGCACATGATCTTTTATTTTGACGGAAACTGCATCAAGCTTTTATTTTGGCGGAAAACATGGATAAAAACGCGTCTTTTTTACATTCCTGTACATTCCTTGCGTTTCTTCTCCATCTCTCAGACTATTTTGACAGATACACACTTGACACTGCACACTCACTCAAAGCCCAAAGGGGGAGGTGTGATTGGGCCAGCCCAGTGTCAAGAAATCAATCAAGAAAACAACTAATGGGCCGCTGATCTACGGGTTTCATAAGCCGGTCTGTCAGTGGGAAAAAAAACTAACGCTTACTTTTTTTTGACCAATGCATTACACCGGCACTAACCCAGCACCATCAATTTAAACAAAACAAAACGAATGGGCCGCCGATGTACAAGTTTTATGGGCCGTTAAAAGAAAAAAAAAAGTATGAGATTTATCGGCCCAAAAAGCACGTCGGCCCACCGGGCATTTGCCCGGTATGCCAGATTACCAGTCCAGCCCTGACCGGTGATGTTGTAAACACCTAAAGAGTAAGCATACATGTAAGTGACTACATGTGGTGTGATAGAACTACAAGACCCTAGGCATAGTTGTCTATAGTAACATGAAAGCAAATAAGAAAAACCTGTCAAAGTCTAGAACTCTTGATTAGTTTGATTCCATAATAACCCAATGGAAAAACTGCTAAGCAAGTGCATATTGATTATCTGGAAGGCAGGCTACACGAATAAACAAGTTATGCAAAGCCACGAAATGGATCGCTGGGCCCTACCACCTTGGTGAAAACTTGCTGGGACCCGAGGGGTATATATGTCTCTTGCAAAAGCTTCAGCAGATACCACTGGGGAACAGGCTTTGACCCCATAGGTGATATCTTTTCCCTTCAGATTAAGTCACAGAACATGACTGGAACAGAACAATACATACACAGAGAGCAAACTTGAACTAATATAAACTTCTTCTTACGATTAATTTTCTCACTTTTATCATATAGTGAACAATGGTGTTGTAAATACCTAAAGAATTACATATGCCAAGTAAGCATACATGTACGTGACTACATGTGGTGTGATAGAACTTCAAGACCCTAGGCATAGTTGTCTATAGTAACATGAAAGCAAATAAGAAGAACCTGTCAAAGTCTAGAACTCTTGATTAGTTTGATTCCATAATAACCCAATGGAAAAACTGCTAAGCAAGTGCATATTGATTATCTGGAAGGCAGGCTACACGAATAAACAAGTTATGCAAAGGGGCAAAATAGATCGCTGGGTCCTACCACCTTGGTGAAAACTTGCTGGGACCCGAGGGGTATATATGCCTCTTGCAAAAGCTTCAGCAGATACCATTGGGGAACAGGCTTTGACCCCATAGGTGATATCTTTTCCCTTCAGATTTAGTCACAGAACATCACTGGAACAGAACAATACATCCACACAGAGCAAACTTGAACTAATATAAACTTCTTCTTACGATTAATTTTCACACTTTTAGCATATAGTGACCAGTGGCGTTGTAAATACCTAAAGAGTTACATATGCCAAGTAAGCATACATGTAAGTGACTACATGTGGTGTGATAGAACTTCAAGACCCTAGGCATAGTTGTCTATAGTAACATGAAAGCAAATAAGAAGAACCTGTCAAAGTCTAGAATTCTTGATTAGTTTGATTCCATAATAACCCAATGGAAGAAATGCTAAGCAAGTGCATATTGATTATCTGGACGGCTGGCTACACGAATAAACAAGGTAAGCAAAGGGGCGAAATGGATCGCTGGGCCTTACCACCTTGGTGAAAACTTGCTGTGACCTGAGGGTTATATATGCCTCTTGCAACAGCTTCAGCAGATACCATTGGGGAACAGGCTTTGACCCCATAGTTGATATCTTTACCCTTCAGATTTAGTCAGAGAACATGACTGGAACAGAACAATACATACACAGAGAGCAAACTTGAACTAATATAAACTTCTTCTTACGATTAATTTTCTTACTTTTATCATAAAGTGAACAATGGTGTTGTAAATACCTAAAGAATTACATATGCCAAGTAAGCATACATGTAAGTGACTACATGTGGTGTGATAGAACTTCAAGACCCTAGGCAAAGTTGTCTATAGTAACATGAAAGCAAATAAGAAGAACCTGTCAAAGTCTAGAACTCTTGATTAGTTTGATTCCATAATAACCCAATGGAAAAACTGCTAAGCAAGTGCATATTGATTATCTGGAAGGCAGGCTACACGAATAAACAAGTTATGCAAAGGGGCAAAATGGATCGCTGGGTCCTATCACCTTGGTGAAAACTTGCTGGGACCCGAGGGGTATATATGCCTCTTGCAAAAGCTTGAGCAGATACCATTGGGGAACAGGCTTTGACCCCATAGGTGATATATTTTCCCTTCAGATTTAGTCACACAACATCACTGGAACAGAACAATACATCCACACAGAGCAAACTTGAACTAATATAAACTTCTTCTTACGATTCATTTCACACTTTTATCTTGTAGTGACCGGTGATGTTGTAAATAACTAAAGAGTAAGCATACATGTAAGTGACTACATTTGGTGTGATAGAACTTCAAGACCCTAGGCATAGTTGTCTATAGTAACATGAAAGCAAATAAGAAGAACCTGTCAAAGTCTAGAACTCTTGATTAGTTTGATTCCATAATAACCCAATGGAAAAACTGCTAAGCAAGTGCATATTGATTATCTGGAGGGCTGGCTACACGAATAAACAAGGCATGCAAAGGGGCGAAATGGATCGCTGGGTCCTACCACCTTGGTGAAAACTTGTTGGGACCCGAGGGGTATATATGCCTCTTGCAAAAGCTTGAGCAGTTAACATTGGGGAACAGGCTTTGACCCCATAGGTGATATCTTTTCCCTTCAGATTTAGTCAGAGAACATGACTGGAACAGAACAATACATCCACACTGAGCAAACTTGAACTAATATAAACTTTTTCTTACGATTAATTTTCACAATTTTATCATGTAGTGACCGGTGGTGTTGTAAATACCTAAAGAATTACATATGCCAAGTAGGCATACATGTAAGTGACTACATGTGGTGTGATAGAACTTCAAGACCCTAGGCATAGTTGTCTATAGTAACATGAAAGCAAATAAGAAGAACCTGTCAAAGTCTAGAACTCTTGATTAGTTTGATTCCATAATAACCCAATGGAAAAACTGCTAAGCAAGTGCATATTGATTATCTGGAAGGCAGGCTTCACGAATAAACAAGGTATGCAAAGGGGCAAAATGGATCGCTGGGTCCTACCACCTTGGTGAAAACTTGCTGGGACCCGAGGGGTATATATGCCTCTTGCAAAAGCTTCAGCAGATACCATTGGGGAAATGGCTTTGACCCCATAGGTGATATCTTTTCCCTTCAGATTTAGTCACAGAACATCACTGGAACAGAACAATACATCCACACAGAGCAAACTTGAACTAATATAAACTTCTTCTTACGATTAATTTTCACACTTTTAGCATATAGTGACCAGTGGCGTTGTAAATACCTAAAGAGTTACATATGCCAAGTAAGCATACATGTAAGTGACTACATGTGGTGTGATAGAACTTCAAGACCCTAGGCATAGTTGTCTATAGTAACATGAAAGCAAATAAGAAGAACCTGTCAAAGTCTAGAATTCTTGATTAGTTTGATTCCATAATAACCCAATGGAAGAAATGCTAAGCAAGTGCATATTGATTATCTGGACGGCTGGCTACACGAATAAACAAGGTAAGCAAAGGGGCGAAATGGATCGCTGGGCCTTACCACCTTGGTGAAAACTTGCTGTGACCCGAGGGTTATATATGCCTCTTGCAACAGCTTCAGCAGATACCATTGGGGAACAGGCTTTGACCCCATAGTTGATATCTTTTCCCTTCAGATTTAGTCAGAGAACATGACTGGAACAGAACAATACATACACAGAGAGCAAACTTGAACTAATATAAACTTCTTACGATTAATTTTCTTACTTTTATCATATAGTGACCAGTGGCGTTGTAAATACCTAAAGAGTTACATATGCCAAGTAAGCATACATGTAAGTGACTACATGTGGTGTGATAGAACTTCAAGACCCTAGGCATAGTTGTCTATAGTAACATGAAAGCAAATAAGAAGAACCTGTCAAAGTCTAGAATTCTTGATTAGTTTGATTCCATAATAACCCAATGGAAGAAATGCTAAGCAAGTGCATATTGATTATCTGGAAGGCAGGCTACACGAATAAACAAGTTATGCAAAGCCACGAAATGGATCGCTGGGCCCTACCACCTTGGTGAAAACTTGCTGGGACCCGAGGGGTATATATGTCTCTTGCAAAAGCTTCAGCAGATACCACTGGGGAACAGGCTTTGACCCCATAGGTGATATCTTTTCCCTTCAGATTTAGTCACAGAACATGACTGGAACAGAACAATACATACACAGAGAGCAAACTTGAACTAATATAAACTTCTTCTTACGATTAATTTTCTCACTTTTATCATATAGTGAACAATGGTGTTGTAAATACCTAAAGAATTACATATGCCAAGAAAGCATACATGTACGTGACTACATGTGGTGTGATAGAACTTCAAGACCCTAGGCATAGTTGTCTATAGTAACATGAAAGCAAATAAGAAGAACCTGTCAAAGTCTAGAACTCTTGATTAGTTTGATTCCATAATAACCCAATGGAAAAACTGCTAAGCAAGTGCATATTGATTATCTGGAAGGCAGGCTACACGAATAAACAAGTTATGCAAAGGGGCAAAATGGATCGCTGGGTCCTATCACCTTGGTGAAAACTTGCTGGGACCCGAGGGGTATATATGCCTCTTGCAAAAGCTTGAGCAGATACCATTGGGGAACAGGCTTTGACCCCATAGGTGATATATTTTCCCTTCAGATTTAGTCACACAACATCACTGGAACAGAACAATACATCCACACAGAGCAAACTTGAACTAATATAAACTTCTTCTTACGATTAATTTCACACTTTTATCTTGTAGTGACCGGTGATGTTGTAAACACCTAAAGAGTAAGCATACATGTAAGTGACTACATTTGGTGTGATAGAACTTCAAGACCCTAGGCATAGTTGTCTATAGTAACATGAAAGCAAATAAGAAGAACCTGTCAAAGTCTAGAACTCTTGATTAGTTTGATTCCATAATAACCCAATGGAAGAAAAACTGCTAAGCAAGTGCATATTGATTATCTGGAAGGCAGTCTACACGAATAAACAAGGTATGCAAAGGGGTGAAATGGATCGCTGGGTCCTACCACCTTGGTGAAAACTTGCTGGGAGCCGAGGGTTATTTAGGCCTCTTGCAAAAGCTTCAGCAGATACCATTGGGGAACAGGCTTTGACCCCATAGGTGATATATTTTCCCTTCAGATTTAGTCAGAGAACATGACTGGAACAGAACAATACATCCACACAGAGCAAACTTGAACTAATATAAACTTCTTCTTACGATTAATTTTCACACTTTTATCTTGTAGTGACCGGTGATGTTGTAAACACCTAAAGAGTAAGCATACATGTACGTGACTACATGTGGTGTGATAGAACTTCAAGACCCTAGGCATAGTTGTCTATAGTAACATGAAAGCAAATAAGAAGAACCTGTCAAAGTCTAGAATTCTTGATTAGTTTGATTCCATAATAACCCAATGGAAGAAATGCTAAGCAATTGCATATTGATTATCTGGACGGCTGGCTACACGAATAAACAAGGTAAGCAAAGGGGCGAAATGGATCTCTGGGCCTTACCACCTTGGTGAAAACTTGCTGTGACCCGAGGGTTATATATGCCTCTTGCAACAGCTTCAGCAGATACCATTGGGGAACAGGCTTTGACCCCATAGTTGATATCTTTTCCCTTCAGATTTAGTCAGAGAACATGACTGGAACAGAACAATACATACACAGAGAGCAAACTTGAACTAATATAAACTTCTTACGATTAATTTTCTTACTTTTATCATATAGTGAACAATGGTGTTGTAAATACCTAAAGAATTACATATGCCAAGTAAGCATACCTGTAAGTGACTACATGTGGTGTGATAGAACTTCAAGACCCTAGGCAAAGTTGTCTATAGTAACATGAAAGCAAATAAGAAGAACCTGTCAAAGTCTAGAACTCTTGATTAGTTTGATTCCATAATAACCCAATGGAAAAACTGCTAAGCAAGTGCATATTGATTATCTGGAAGGCAGGCTACACGAATAAACAAGTTATGCAAAGGGGCAAAATGGATCGCTGGGTCCTATCACCTTGGTGAAAACTTGCTGGGACCCGAGGGGTATATATGCCTCTTGCAAAAGCTTCAGCAGATACCATTGGGGAACAGGCTTTGACCCCATAGGTGATATCTTTTCCCTTCAGATTTAGTCACAGAACATCACTGGAACAGAACAATACATCCACACAGAGCAAACCTGAACTAATATAAACTTCTTCGTACGATTAATTTTCACACTTTTATCATGTAGTGACCGGTGGTGTTGTAAATACCTAAAGAGTTACATATGCCAAGTAAGCATACATGTAAGTGACTACATGTGGTGTGATAGAACTTCAAGACCCTAGGCATAGTTGTCTATAGTAACATGAAAGCAAATAAGAAGAACCTGTCAAAGTCTAGAATTCTTGATTAGTTTGATTCCATAATAACCCAATGGAAGAAATGCTAAGCAAGTGCATATTGATTATCTGGAAGGCAGTCTACACGAATAAACAAGGTATGCAAAGGGGTGAAATGGATCGCTGGGTCCTACCACCTTGGTGAAAACTTGCTGGGAGCCGAGGGTTATATAGGCCTCTTGCAAAAGCTTCAGCAGATACCATTGGGGAACAGGCTTTGACCCCATAGGTGATATATTTTCCCTTCAGATTTAGTCAGAGAACATGACTGGAACAGAACAATACATCCACACAGAGCAAACTTGAACTAATATAAACTTCTTCTTACGATTAATTTTCACACTTTTATCTTGTAGTGACCGGTGATGTTGTAAACACCTAAAGAGTAAGCATACATGTAAGTGCCTACATGTGGTGTGATAGAACTTCAAGACCCTAGGCATAGTTGTCTATAGTAACATGAAAGCAAATAAGAAGAACCTGTCAAAGTCTAGAACTCTTGATTAGTTTGATTCCATAATAACCCAATGGAAAAACTGCTAAGCAAGTGCATATTGATTATCTGGAAGGCAGGCTACACGAATAAACAAGTTATGCAAAGGCACGAAATGGATCGCTGGGCCCTACCACCTTGGTGAAAACTTGCTGGGACCCGAGGGGTATATATGCCTCTTGCAAAAGCTTCAGCAGATACCATTGGGGAAATGGCTTTGACCCCATAGGTGATATCTTTTCCCTTCAGATTTAATCAGAGAACATCACTGGAACAGAACAATACATCCACACAAAGCAAACTTGAACTAATATAAACTTCTTCTTACGATTAATTTTCACACTTTTATCATGTAGTGACCGGTGACAGGGCTGGACTGGGACAGAAAATCGGCCCTGGCATTTTGGCCCAGACTGTCCCACTACATATGACCATAAACACCACCCATCTTTGCACGCCCTTAAATATGTTTTTGTTCAACTCCTTTTCATTAAAACCACTAATGCCATGTAATGAGTGAGTAGGAACGAGTTAACAGATTAAATAAGTACAAAATTGTAATTTATTAATACAATTGAACTATACTCCACAGTGATGCATCCAAAAAACAAGCTATAAGCTGCATTGGCATAGCAATACCAATGTTTCCCACAGGATCTTGGTAAAACTGTGGTGGGCGGACCTCTGTCCCTCTAGGGGGGTTTGGGGGCATGCCCCCCCTATGAAAAATTTGTGCATTTTAATGTTAAATTCATTAATCCTGTGCAGTTTGAGAGTTCAAAATTAAAAGGCTCCAACCCATATTAAGTGTGCAAATTAAACAAAGAAAAAATCATACCTCTTTTAGTAACAGTGTCTGTCTATATTACACTACTACATAATAATAGTTATAATATTAAACCAATGACAGTAATAGCCATATATTGCAAAACAAATGCACTGAAAAATAAAGAAAACTTTCATAATTAGTTTTGTACTCATTTCTAAACTTGAAAGAGATAAGCACATGATCTTTTATTTTGACGGAAACTGCATCAAGCTTTTATTTTGGCGGAAAACATGGATAAAAACGAGTCTTTTTTACATTCCTGTACATTCCTTGCGTTTCTTCTCCATCTCTCAGACTATTTTGACAGATACACACTTGACACTGCACGCTCACTCAAAGCCCAAAGGGGGAGGTGTGATTGGGCCAGCCCAGTGTCAAGAAATCAATCAAGAAAACAACCAATGGGCCGCTGATCTACGGGTTTCATAAGCCGGTCTGTCAGTGGGAAAAAAAACTAACGCTTACTTTTTTTTGACCAATGCATTACACCGGCACTAACCCAGCACCATCAATTTAAACAAAACAAAACGAATGGGCCGCCGATGTACAAGTTTTATGGGCCGTTAAAAGAAAAAAAAAAGTATGAGATTTATCGGCCCAAAAAGCACGTCGGCCCACCGGGCATTTGCCCGGTATGCCAGATTACCAGTCCAGCCCTGACCGGTGATGTTGTAAACACCTAAAGAGTAAGCATACATGTAAGTGACTACATGTGGTGTGATAGAACTTCAAGACCCTAGGCATAGTTGTCTATAGTAACATGAAAGCAAATAAGAAAAACCTGTCAAAGTCTAGAACTCTTGATTAGTTTGATTCCATAATAACCCAATGGAAAAACTGCTAAGCAAGTGCATATTGATTATCTGGAAGGCAGGCTACACGAATAAACAAGTTATGCAAAGCCACGAAATGGATCGCTGGGCCCTACCACCTTGGTGAAAACTTGCTGGGACCCGAGGGGTATATATGTCTCTTGCAAAAGCTTCAGCAGATACCACTGGGGAACAGGCTTTGACCCCATAGGTGATATCTTTTCCCTTCAGATTTAGTCACAGAACATGACTGGAAAAGAACAATACATACACAGAGAGCAAACTTGAACTAATATAAACTTCTTCTTACGATTAATTTTCTCACTTTTATCATATAGTGAACAATGGTGTTGTAAATACCTAAAGAATTACATATGCCAAGTAAGCATACATGTACGTGACTACATGTGGTGTGATAGAACTTCAAGACCCTAGGCATAGTTGTCTATAGTAACATGAAAGCAAATAAGAAGAACCTGTCAAAGTCTAGAACTCTTGATTAGTTTGATTCCATAATAACCCAATGGAAAAACTGCTAAGCAAGTGCATATTGATTATCTGGAAGGCAGGCTACACGAATAAACAAGTTATGCAAAGGGGCAAAATAGATCGCTGGGTCCTACCACCTTGGTGAAAACTTGCTGGGACCCGAGGGGTATATATGCCTCTTGCAAAAGCTTGAGCAGTTACCATTGGGGAACAGGCTTTGACCCCATAGGTGATATCTTTTCCCTTCAGATTTAGTCACAGAACATCACTGGAACAGAACAATACATCCACACAGAGCAAACTTGAACTAATATAAACTTTTTATTACGATTAATTTTCACAATTTTATCATGTAGTGACCGGTGGTGTTGTAAATACCTAAAGAATTACATATGCCAAGTAAGCATACATGTAAGTGACTACATGTGGTGTGATAGAACTTCAAGACCCTAGGCATAGTTGTCTATAGTAACAGGAAAGCAAATAAGAAGAACCTGTCAAAGTCTAGAACTCTTGATTAGTTTGATTCCATAAAAACCCAATGGAAAAACTGCTAAGCAAGTGCATATTGATTATCTGGAAGGCAGGCTTCACGAATAAACAAGGTATGCAAAGGGGCAAAATGGATCGCTGGGTCCTACCACCTTGGTGAAAACTTGCTGGGACCCGAGGGGTATATATGCCTCTTGCAACAGCTTCAGCAGATACCATTGGGGAAATGGCTTTGACCCCATAGGTGATATCTTTTCCCTTCAGATTTAGTCACAGAACATCACTGGAACAGAACAATACATCCACACAGAGCAAACTTGAACTAATATAAACTTCTTCTTACGATTAATTTTCACACTTTTAGCATATAGTGACCAGTGGCGTTGTAAATACCTAAAGAGTTACATATGCCAAGTAAGCATACATGTAAGTGACTACATGTGGTGTGATAGAACTTCAAGACCCTAGGCATAGTTGTCTATAGTAACATGAAAGCAAATAAGAAGAACCTGTCAAAGTCTAGAATTCTTGATTAGTTTGATTCCATAATAACCCAATGGAAGAAATGCTAAGCAATTGCATATTGATTATCTGGACGGCTGGCTACACGAATAAACAAGGTAAGCAAAGGGGCGAAATGGATCGCTGGGCCTTACCACCTTGGTGAAAACTCGCTGTGACCCGAGGGTTATATATGCCTCTTGCAACAGCTTCAGCAGATACCATTGGGGAACAGGCTTTGACCCCATAGTTGATATCTTTTCCCTTCAGATTTAGTCAGAGAACATGACTGGAACAGAACAATACATACACAGAGAGCAAACTTGAACTAATATAAACTTCTTCTTACGATTAATTTTCTTACTTTTATCATATAGTGAACAATGGTGTTGTAAATACCTAAAGAATTACATATGCCAAGTAAGCATACATGTAAGTGACTACATGTGGTGTGATAGAACTTCAAGACCCTAGGCAAAGTTGTCTATAGTAACATGAAAGCAAATAAGAAGAACCTGTCAAAGTCTAGAACTCTTGATTAGTTTGATTCCATAATAACCCAATGGAAAAACTCCTAAGCAAGTGCATATTGATTATCTGGAAGGCAGGCTACACGAATAAACAAGTTATGCAAAGGGGCAAAATGGATCGCTGGGTCCTATCACCTTGGTGAAAACTTGCTGGGACCCGAGGCGTATATATGCCTCTTGCAAAAGCTTGAGCAGATACCATTGGGGAACAGGCTTTGACCCCATAGGTGATATATATTCCCTTCAGATTTAGTCACACAACATCACTGGAACAGAACAATACATCCACACAGAGCAAACTTGAACTAATATAAACTTCTTCTTACGATTAATTTCACATTTTTATCTTGTAGTGACCGGTGATGTTGTAAACACCTAAAGAGTAAGCATACATGTAAGTGACTACATTTGGTGTGATAGAACTTCAAGACCCTAGGCATAGTTGTCTATAGTAACATGAAAGCAAATAAGAAGAACCTGTCAAAGTCTAGAACTCTTGATTAGTTTGATTCCATAATAACCCAATGGAAAAACTGCTAAGCAAGTGCATATTGATTATCTGGAAGGCAGGCTACACGAATAAACAAGTTATGCAAAGGCACGAAATGGATCGCTGGGCCCTACCACCTTGGTGAAAACTTGCTGGGACCCGAGGGGTATATATGCCTCTTGCAAAAGCTTCAGCAGATACCATTGGGGAACAGGCTTTGACCCCATAGGTGATATCTTTTCCCTTCAGATTTAGTCACAGAACATCACTGGAACAGAACAATACATCCACACAGAGCAAACCTGAACTAATATAAACTTCTTCTTACGATTAATTTTCACACTTTTATCATGTAGTGACCGGTGGTGTTGTAAATACCTAAAGAGTTACATATGCCAAGTAAGCATACATGTAAGTGACTACATGTGGTGTGATAGAACTTCAAGACCCTAGGCATAGTTGTCTATAGTAACATGAAAGCAAATAAGAAGAACCTGTCAAAGTCTAGAATTCTTGATTAGTTTGATTCCATAATAACCCAATGGAAGAAATGCTAAGCAAGTGCATATTGATTATCTGGAAGGCAGTCTACACGAATAAACAAGGTATGCAAAGGGGTGAAATGGATCGCTGGGTCCTACCACCTTGGTGAAAACTTGCTGGGAGCCGAGGGTTATATAGGCCTCTTGCAAAAGCTTCAGCAGATACCATTGGGGAACAGGCTTTGACCCCATAGGTGATATATTTTCCCTTCAGATTTAGTCAGAGAACATGACTGGAACAGAACAATACATCCACACAGAGCAAACTTGAACTAATATAAACTTCTTCTTACGATTAATTTTCACACTTTTATCTTGTAGTGACCGGTGATGTTGTAAACACCTAAAGAGTAAGCATACATGTAAGTGACTACATTTGGTGTGATAGAACTTCAAGACCCTAGGCATAGTTGTCTATAGTAACATTAAAGCAAATAAGAAGAACCTGTCAAAGTCTAGAACTCTTGATTCGTTTGATTCCATAATAACCCAATGGAAAAACTGCTAAGCAAGTGCATATTGATTATCTGGAGGGCTGGCTACACGAATAAACAAGGCATGCAAAGGGGCGAATTGGATCGCTGGGTCCTACCACCTTGGTGAAAACTTGTTGGGACCCGAGGGGTATATATGCCTCTTGCAAAAGCTTCAGCAGGTAACACTGGGGAACAGGCTTTGACCCCATAGGTGATATATTTTCCCTTCAGATTTAATCACAGAACATCACTGGAAAAGAACAATACATCCACACTGAGCAAACTTGAACTAATATAAACTTCTTCTTACGATTAATTTTCACACTTTTATCATGTAGTGACCAGTGGTGTTGTAAATACCTAAAGAGTTACATATGCCAAGTAAGCATACATGTAAGTGACTACATGTGGTGTGATAGAACTTCAAGACCCTAGGCATAGTTGTCTTTAGTAACATGAAAGCAAATAAGAAGAACCTGTCAAAGTCTAGAACTCTTGATTAGTTTGATTCCATAATAACCCAATGGAAAAACTGCTAAGCAAGTGCATATTGATTATCTGGAAGGCAGGCTTCACGAATAAACAAGTTATGCAAAGGGGCAAAATGGATCGCTGGGTCCTACCACCTTGGTGAAAACTTGCTGGGACCCGAGGGGTATATATGCCTCTTGCAAAAGCTTCAGCAGATACCATTGGGGAAATGGCTTTGACCCCATAGGGGATATCTTTTCCCTTCAGATTTAGTCACAGAACATCACTGGAACACAACAATACATCCACACAGAGCAAACTTGAACTAATATAAACTTCTTCCTACGATTAATTTTCACACTTTTAGCATATAGTGACCAGTGGTGTTGTAAATACCTAAAGAGTTACATATGCCAAGTAAGCATACATGTAAGTGACTACATGTGGTGTGATAGAACTTCAAGACCCTAGGCATAGTTGTCTATAGTAACATGAAAGCAAATAAGAAGAACCTGTCAAAGTCTAGAATTCTTGATTAGCTTGATTCCATAATAACCCAATGGAAGAAATGCTAAGCAAGTGCATATTGATTATCTGGAGGGCTGGCTACACGAATAAACAAGGTAAGCAAAGGGGCGAAATGGATCGCTGGGCCTTACCACCTTGGTGAAAACTTGCTGGGACCCGAGGGTTATATATGCCTCTTGCAAAAGCTTCAGCAGATACCATTGGGGAACAGGCATTGACCCCATAGGTGATATATTTTAACTTCAGATTTAGTCAGAGAACATGACTGGAACAGAACAATACATCCACACAAAGCAAACTTGAACTAATATAAACTTCTTCTTACGATTAATTTTCACACTTTTATCATGTAGTGACCGGTGACAGGGCTGGACTGGGACAGAAAATCGGCCCTGGCATTTTGGCCCAGACTGGCCCACTACATATGACCATAAACACCACCCATCTTTGCACGCCCTTAAATATGTTTTTGTTCAACTCCTTTTCATTAAAACCACTAATGCCATGTAATGAGTGAGTAGGAACGAGTTAACAGATTAAATAAGTACAAAATTGTAATTTATTAATACAATTGAACTATACTCCACAGTGATGCATCCAAAAAACAAGCTATAAGCTGCATTGGCATAGCAATACCAATGTTTCCCACAGGATCTTGGTAAAACTGTGGTGGGCGGACCTCTGTCCCTCTAGGGGGGTTTGGGGGCATGCCCCCCCTAAGAAAAATGTGTGCATTTTAATGTTAAATTCATTAATCTGGTGCAGTTTGAGAGTTCAAAATTAAAAGGCTCCAACCCATATTAAGTGTGCAAATTAAACAAAGAAAAAATCATACCTCTTTTAGTAACAGTGTCTGTCTATATTACACTACTACATAATAATAGTTATAATATTAAACCAATGACAGTAATAGCCATATATTGCAAAACAAATGCACTGAAAAATAAAGAAAACTTTCATAATTAGTTTTGTACTCATTTCTAAAATTGAAAGAGATAAGCACATGATCTTTTATTTTGACGGAAACTGCATCAAGCTTTTATTTTGGCGGAAAACATGGATAAAAACGCGTCTTTTTTACATTCCTGTACATTCCTTGCGTTTCTTCTCCATCTCTCAGACTATTTTGACAGATACACACTTGACACTGCACGCTCACTCAAAGCCCAAAGGGGGAGGTGTGATTGGGCCAGCCCAGTGTCAAGAAATCAATCAAGAAAACAACCAATGGGCCGCTGATCTACGGGTTTCATAAGCCGGTCTGTCAGTGGGAAAAAAAACTAACGCTTACTTTTTTTTGACCAATGCATTACACCGGCACTAACCCAGCACCATCAATTTAAACAAAACAAAACGAATGGGCCGCCGATGTACAAGTTTTATGGGCCGTTAAAAGAAAAAAAAAAGTATGAGATTTATCGGCCCAAAAAGCACGTCGGCCCACCGGGCATTTGCCCGGTATGCCAGATTACCAGTCCAGCCCTGACCGGTGATGTTGTAAACACCTAAAGAGTAAGCATACATGTAAGTGACTACATGTGGTGTGATAGAACTTCAAGACCCTAGGCATAGTTGTCTATAGTAACATGAAAGCAAATAAGAAAAACCTGTCAAAGTCTAGAACTCTTGATTAGTTTGATTCCATAATAACCCAATGGAAAAACTGCTAAGCAAGTGCATATTGATTATCTGGAAGGCAGGCTACACGAATAAACAAGTTATGCAAAGCCACGAAATGGATCGCTGGGCCCTACCACCTTGGTGAAAACTTGCTGGGACCCGAGGGGTATATATGCCTCTTGCAAAAGCGTCAGCAGATACCACTGGGGAACAGGCTTTGACCCCATAGGTGATATCTTTTCCCTTCAGATTTAGTCACAGAACATGACTGGAACAGAACAATACATACACAGAGAGCAAACTTGAACTAATATAAACTTCTTCTTACTATTAATTTTCTCACTTTTATCATATAGTGAACAATGGTGTTGTAAATACCTAAAGAATTACATATGCCAAGTAAGCATACATGTACGTGACTACATGTGGTGTGATAGAACTTCAAGACCCTAGGCATAGTTGTCTATAGTAACATGAAAGCAAATAAGAAGAACCTGTCAAAGTCTAGAACTCTTGATTAGTTTGATTCCATAATAACCCAATGGAAAAACTGCTAAGCAAGTGCATATTGATTATCTGGAAGGCAGGCTACACGAATAAACAAGTTATGCAAAGGGGCAAAATAGATCGCTGGGTCCTACCACCTTGGTGAAAACTTGCTGGGACCCGAGGGGTATATATGCCTCTTGCAAAAGCTTGAGCAGTTACCATTGGGGAACAGGCTTTGACCCCATAGGTGATATCTTTTCCCTTCAGATTTAGTCACACATCATCACTGGAACAGAACAATACATCCACACAGAGCAAACTTGAACTAATATAAACTTTTTCTTACGATTATTTTTCACAATTTTATCATGTAGTGACCGGTGGTGTTGTAAATACCTAAAGAATTACATATGCCAAGTAAGCATACATGTAAGTGACTACATGTGGTGTGATAGAACTTCAAGACCCTAGGCATAGTTGTCTATAGTAACATGAAAGCAAATAAGAAGAACCTGTCAAAGTCTAGAAATCTTGATTAGTTTGATTCCATAATAACCCAATGGAAGAAATGCTAAGCAAGTGCATATTGATTATCTGGACGGCTGGCTACACGAATAAACAAGGTAAGCAAAGGGGCGAAATGGATCGCTGGGCCTTACCACCTTGGTGAAAACTTGCTGTGACCCGAGGGTTATATATGCCTCTTGCAACAACTTCAGCAGATACCATTGGGGAACAGGCTTTGACCCCATAGTTGATATATTTTCCCTTCAGATTTAGTCAGAGAACATGACTGGAACAGAACAATACATACACAGAGAGCAAACTTGAACTAATATAAACTTCTTCTTACGATTAATTTTCTTACTTTTATCATATAGTGAACAATGGTGTTGTAAATACCTAAAGAATAACATATGCCAAGTAAGCATACATGTAAGTGACTACATGTGGTGTGATAGAACTTCAAGACCCTAGGCAAAGTTGTATATAGTAACATGAAAGCAAATAAGAAGAACCTGTCAAAGTCTAGAACTCTTGATTAGTTTGATTCCATAATAACCCAATGGAAAAACTGCTAAGCAAGTGCATATTGATTATCTGGAAGGCAGGCTACACGAATAAACAAGTTATGCAAAGGGGCAAAATGGATCGCTGGGTCCTATCACCTTGGTGAAAACTTGCTGGGACCCGAGGGGTATATATGCCTCTTGCAAAAGCTTGAGCAGATACCATTGGGGAACAGGCTTTGACCCCATAGGTGATATATTTTCCCTTCAGATTTAGTCACACAACATCACTGGAACAGAACAATGCATCCACACAGAGCAAACTTGAACTAATATAAACTTCTTCTTACGATTAATTTCACACTTTTATCTTGTAGTGACCGGTGATGTTGTAAACACCTAAAGAGTAAGCATACATGTAAGTGACTACATTTGGTGTGATAGAACTTCAAGACCCTAGGCATAGTTGTCTATAGTAACATGAAAGCAAATAAGAAGAACCTGTCAAAGTCTAGAACTCTTGATTAGTTTGATTCCATAATAACCCAATGGAAAAACTGCTAAGCAAGTGCATATTGATTATCTGGAAAGCAGGCTACACGAATAAACAAGTTATGCAAAGGCACGAAATGGATCGCTGGGCCCTACCACCTTGGTGAAAACTTGCTGGGACCCGAGGGGTATATATGCCTCTTGCAAAAGCTTCAGCAGATACCATTGGGGAACAGGCTTTGACCCCATAGGTGATATCTTTTCCCTTCAGATTTAGTCACAGAACATCACTGGAACAGAACAATACATCCACACAGAGCAAACCTGAACTAATATAAACTTCTTCTTACGATTAATTTTCACACTTTTATCATGTAGTGACCGGTGGTGTTGTAAATACCTAAAGAATTACATATGCCAAGTAAGCATACATGTAAGTGACTACATGTGGTGTGATAGAACTTCAAGACCCTAGGCATAGTTGTCTATAGTAACATGAAAGCAAATAAGAAGAACCTGTCAAAGTCTAGAATTCTTGATTAGTTTGATTCCATAATAACCCAATGGAAGAAATGCTAAGCAAGTGCATATTGATTATCTGGAAGGCAGTCTACACGAATAAACAAGGTATGCAAAGGGGTGAAATGGATCGCTGGGTCCTACCACCTTGGTGAAAACTTGCTGGGAGCCGAGGGTTATATAGGCCTCTTGCAAAAGCTTCAGCAGATACCATTGGGGAACAGGCTTTGACCCCATAGGTGATATATTTTCCCTTCAGATTTAGTCAGAGAACATGACTGGAACAGAACAATACATCCACACAGAGCAAACTTGAACTAATATAAACTTCTTCTTATGATTAATTTTCACACTTTTATCTTGTAGTGACCGGTGATGTTGTAAACACCTAAAGAGTAAGCATACATGTAAGTGACTACATTTGGTGTGATAGAACTTCAAGACCCTAGGCATAGTTGTCTATAGTAACATTAAAGCAAATAAGAAGAACCTGTCAAAGTCTAGAACTCTTGATTCGTTTGATTCCATAATAACCCAATGGAAAAACTGCTAAGCAAGTGCATATTGATTATCTGGAGGGCTGGCTACACGAATAAACAAGGCATGCAAAGGGGCGAATTGGATCGCTGGGTCCTACCACCTTGGTGAAAACTTGTTGGGACCCGAGGGGTATATATGCCTCTTGCAAAAGCTTCAGCAGGTAACACTGGGGAACAGGCTTTGACCCCAAAGGTGATATCTTTTCCCTTCAGATTTAATCACAGAACATCACTGGAAAAGAACAATACATCCACACTGAGCAAACTTGAACTAATATAAACTTCTTCTTACGATTAATTTTCACACTTTTATCATGTAGTGACCAGTGGTGTTGTAAATACCTAAAGAGTTACATATGCCAAGTAAGCATACATGTAAGTGACTACATGTGGTGTGATAGAACTTCAAGACCCTAGGCATAGTTGTCTATAGTAACATGAAAGCAAATAAGAAGAACCTGTCAAATTCTAGAACTCTTGATTAGTTTGATTCCATAATAACCCAATGGAAAAACTGCTAAGCAAGTGCATATTGATTATCTGGAAGGCAGGCTTCACGAATAAACAAGGTATGCAAAGGGGCAAAATGGATCGCTGGGTCCTACCACCTTGGTGAAAACTTGCTGGGACCCGAGGGGTATATATGCCTCTTGCAAAAGCTTCAGCAGATACCATTGGGGAAATGGCTTTGACCCCATAGGTGATATCTTTTCCCTTCAGATTTAGTCACAGAACATCACTGGAACAGAACAATACATCCACACAGAGCAAACTTGAACTAATATAAACTTCTTCCTACGATTAATTTTCACACTTTTAGCATATATTGACCAGTGGTGTTGTAAATACCTAAAGAGTTACATATGCCAAGTAAGCATACATGTAAGTGACTACATGTGGTGTGATAGAACTTCAAGACTCTAGGCATAGTTGTCTATAGTAACATGAAAGCAAATAAGAAGAACCTGTCAAAGTCTAGAATTCTTGATTAGCTTGATTCCATAATAACCCAATGGTAGAAATGCTAAGCAAGTGCATATTGATTATCTGGAGGGCTGGCTACACGAATAAACAAGGTAAGCAAAGGGGCGAAATGGATCGCTGGGCCTTACCACCTTGGTGAAAACTTGCTGGGACCCGAGGGTTATATATGCCTCTTGCAAAAGCTTCAGCAGATACCATTGGGGAACAGGCATTGACCCCATAGGTGATATATTTTAACTTCAGATTTAGTCAGAGAACATGACTGGAACAGAACAATACATCCACACAAAGCAAACTTGAACTAATATAAACTTCTTCTTACGATTAATTTTCACACTTTTATCATGTAGTGACCGGTGACAGGGCTGGACTGGGACAGAAAATCGGCCCTGGCATTTTGGCCCAGACTGGCCCACTACATATGACCATAAACACCACCCATCTTTGCACGCCCTTAAATATGTTTTTGTTCAACTCCTTTTCATTAAAACCACTAATGCCATGTAATGAGTGAGTAGGAACGAGTTAACAGATTAAATAAGTACAAAATTGTAATTTATTAATACAATTGAACTATACTCCACAGTGATGCATCCAAAAAACAAGCTATAAGCTGCATTGGCATAGCAATACCAATGTTTCCCACAGGATCTTGGTAAAACTGTGGTGGGCGGACCTCTGTCCCTCTAGGGGGGTTTGGGGGCATGCCCCCCCTAAGAAAGATTTGTGCATTTTAATGTTAAATTCATTAATCTGGTGCAGTTTGAGAGTTCAAAATTAAAAGGCTCCAACCCATATTAAGTGTGCAAATTAAACAAAGAAAAAATCATACCTCTTTTAGTAACAGTGTCTGTCTATATTACACTACTACATAATAATAGTTATAATATTAAACCAATGACAGTAATAGCCATATATTGCAAAACAAATGCACTGAAAAATAAAGAAAACTTTCATAATTAGTTTTGTACTCATTTCTAAACTTGAAAGAGATAAGCACATGATCTTTTATTTTGACGGAAACTGCATCAAGCTTTTATTTTGGCGGAAAACATGGATAAAAACGCGTCTTTTTTACATTCCTGTACATTCCTTGCGTTTCTTCTCCATCTCTCAGACTATTTTGACAGATACACACTTGACACTGCACGCTCACTCAAAGCCCAAAGGGGGAGGTGTGATTGGGCCAGCCCAGTGTCAAGAAATCAATCAAGAAAACAACCAATGGGCCGCTGATCTACGGGTTTCATAAGCCGGTCTGTCAGTGGGAAAAAAAACTAACGCTTACTTTTTTTTGACCAATGCATTACACCGGCACTAACCCAGCACCATCAATTTAAACAAAACAAAACGAATGGGCCGCCGATGTACAAGTTTTATGGGCCGTTAAAAGAAAAAAAAAAGTATGAGATTTATCGGCCCAAAAAGCACGTCGGCCCACCGGGCATTTGCCCGGTATGCCAGATTACCAGTCCAGCCCTGACCGGTGATGTTGTAAACACCTAAAGAGTAAGCATACATGTAAGTGACTACATGTGGTGTGATAGAACTTCAAGACCCTAGGCATAGTTGTCTATAGTAACATGAAAGCAAATAAGAAAAACCTGTCAAAGTCTAGAACTCTTGATTAGTTTGATTCCATAATTTATTTATTTATTTATTTATATTTTTAAAACAGGAAAAGATTAAGGACAATCGGGCCTGGCTCAGTATAAAACTGATTTTCAGCAGGTTCCTGCTCTGCAGAACATATAAACCACAGACACAACAAAGTTCACACACTAAACAGCTAGAGACAACAACAGACACACAAACCAAGATATTGGACAACAAGAGGGGCTATAGAGCCGTCTCAATGGTCACAGCTATACCTGTCCATTAAATGGCGAGCAAATGTTATTTTAAATAGTCTTCTTGATGTGATAGTTCTGATGTGCTGTGGGATCTCATTCCAGGTTTTAGTGAGCACATGAAAAAAAGATCTCTGTCCATAACAGTTTCTAAAAGCCGGTAAAGGCAAGAGTCCATTTGTAAAAGATCTCGTAGTGCGCTCAGACCTTGAGCTAAGTTTCGGAACCAATTCGTTTAGAGCAGTTACAGTGTGTCCATTTGAGATTTGATAAAACAAGTTTATCCCATGGCTTATTTTATAGTTCTGAAATGTCAAGGCATTACACAAAGATAGTGCAGTACAGTGGTGAGTCCAGCCTGGAAGCCTGACATGGATCTTATGAGCTCTATTATAAATTCTTATTTCAGGTTCAATAATCTCATTTGTTGTTAGTGACCAAACAGGTAAACAATACGACAAAGTGGACAGAATGATGGCATGAAGATAGGTTTTTGAAACAGAAAGCAACAAATATGGTCTAATTTTGCTATAAACATATAACTTTTGGTTTAACTTTCTGGTTAGGGTTTGAACATGTTCTTGATAAGTAAGATGTGAGTCAAGATAGACTCCCAAATACTTATATGTTGATACAATTGAAAGCGTTTGATTAGAAAAAGTGATAGGATTGGATATGGATAGCTGTCTCCTAGATGAATAGAAATACATGCATTGTGTTTTCTTGACATTAAGGGCCCTATTTTAACGATCTGAAACGCAAGTGTCAAAGCGCAAAGCGCAAGTAACTTTGTGGGCGGGTCTTGGCGCTGTTGCTATTTTCCCGGCGGGATAAATGACTCTTGCGCCAGGCGCAAATCTAAAATGGGTTGGTCTGAAGTAGCTTCATTATTCATAGGTGTGGTTTGGGCGTAACGTGAAATAAACCAATCAGAGCATCATCTCACATTCCCTTTAAGAGCAGACGCGTTTGTTCTAAAGCGGATTCCTATTGTAACGGCGGATTTGCCTGGCGCGCGCCAGGAGCGGTTCACAGCCAAGGAGACCGGCGTTCTCGTCAGGGACGTTGGGGATGGAGAAACACACCCAAATTAACTTCGGTTAAAAAGGCGTATGATAATTTGGGTAAATGTGTAAGCTAGATGTATGCTTTTATAATAAACTGTCTATCTATCTATCTATCTATCTATCTATCTATCTATCTATCTATCTATCTATCTATCTATCTATCTATCTATCTATCTATCTATCTATCTATCTATCTATCGTAATAATGTATGATTTGCAAAAATGAAAACTGCTGCTTATGTGTAGATGAGAGAATCAAAGTGCATTCGCGTTGTGCACACGCTACATTGATTATGGCCAAGCATGCGCCCTTAAAATAGCATATGAATAACATGCGCAACGCGCCACTGACTTTAAACAAATTTTTCCTGGTTAGTAGCGCAATTGTTTTCTAAACCTGCAAAATAGCATGAGGGAACGTTTGCGCTGGAACACGCCTCCTCTTTGCGCTGAACCGCCCCGGGGAGCGCAAGTGTATTTCTTAGTTAACCGACGTGCTTCTGTGGAGGGAAAAGCGCGCTTTGCGCGGGTGCAAAATAGGAATGATACATGCGTCGGTGTACAAAGTCAATTGTGCTGGGTGCAAGATAGGGCCCTAAGTGTTAAATGGTTATCTTGCAGCCAGTTATGTAAATGCTGCAGATCTGTGTTAAGTCTGTAGTTAATTGTGTCGATATTAGAACCAGAAAGAAAAATAACAGTGTCATCAGCATATAGCAAAGAACTAGAAAAATTCAAAACACAAGGAAGATCATTAATATACATAAGGAAAAGTAAAGGACCTAAAATACTGCCCTGTGGAACTCCCATAGAACACACTCGTGGCTGTGATGTTACTGAGCCGATTCTTACAGTCTGAGATCTGTCACTTAAATATGATGTAAACATATCTATTGCGGAAGATGACAAATGAAAAGAAAGAAGTTTGTTTAACAGAATTTGATGATTGACTGTATCGAAAGCTTTCTGAAAATCTATGTATATAACTCCAGTAATCTGACCCTTGTTTAAAGACGCACGTATTTGCTCAGTGAGAAGCAACAAAGCCGACATAGTTGACCGTAAGGGTCGAAAGCCATGCTGGCAATCACTGAGCAGGTTATTATTTTCAAGGTGGTTAATTAGTTGATTGTACAATATTTTTTCAAGCAACTTGGAAATGGTTGGGAGAATTGCAATTGGACGGTAGTTCGAAATATTAGTTGGATCATCAGACTTAAACATCGGGGTGATCTGGGCCGTTTTCCACAAGGCAGGAAATACTGATTGTCTAATACACAAATTAACTAAATGATGCAAGAGTGGTATAAGAGTACTGGCATGAGTTTTAAGAAAAGTCATGTTTAAATTATTTGTATCACAAGCATGAGAAGCATTCAGAGAACACAAAATATTAGTTATATCATTTTGTACAATTTCAGAAAAAGAGAATTGCTGAGATAATGCTGGTACTGATGTGAGAAACAGAGGAATAGTAAATTTAGAAGATAATTCTTGTACAGATGCAATAAAATACTCATTAAAAGAATTAGCAATTTTATCATGATCAGTAAGAAGAGTACCATTTATGGATATTTGCAAACTATTATTAATTTTACATTTTTTTTCACCAGTTATAGATTTCAATGTTCGCCATAATGTTCTTGGGTTGGAAACTGTTCGACTAATTTGATTTTCATAATAAGACTGTTTTGCTTTGTATAATTCAAATTTACACTTATTTCTAAACTGTGTGAAAATAAGCTTAGCTTCAGGTGTTTTTAATAATCTGTAGGCTTTCAAGGAAGAGGCCTTCTTTTTTAGGAGCTGTAAAATATCAGAAGTTACCCAAGGTACTGTATTTTGTTTAATATGTATTTTACAGGTAGTTGTATATTTTTGACGTATTGTCTCCACTCTCCTATGGAAATTTGACAAAACATGATCGGGATTCTTCAGAAACATCTCGTTACTCCAATCAGTATCAGCAAATTCAGCATTAAACTGAGACAATTTTGAATTTGGGACTTTTTTAATGTAATTATTTTTATGACATCTTGGCTGTTTAAAACATTTCCTAATGACATATATGAGTGAATGATCTGAAACTGCTGTGTTTATCACTCCTGATAATAATAACCCAATGGAAAAACTGCTAAGCAAGTGCATATTGATTATCTGGAAGGCAGGCTACACGAATAAACAAGTTATGCAAAGTCACGAAATGGATCGCTGGGCCCTACCACCTTGGTGAAAACTTGCTGGGACCCGAGGGGTATATATGTCTCTTGCAAAAGCTTCAGCAGATACCACTGGGGAACAGGCTTTGACCCCATAGGTGATATCTTTTCCCTTCAGATTAGTCACAGAACATGACTGGAACAGAACAATACATACACAGAGAGCAAACTTGAACTAATATAAACTTCTTCTTACGATTAATTTTCTCACTTTTATCATATAGTGAACAATGGTGTTGTAAATACCTAAAGAATTACATATGCCAAGTAAGCATACATGTACGTGACTACATGTGGTGTGATAGAACTTCAAGACCCTAGGCATAGTTGTCTATAGTAACATGAAAGCAAATAAGAAGAACCTGTCAAAGTCTAGAACTCTTGATTAGTTTGATTCCATAATAACCCAATGGAAAAACTGCTAAGCAAGTGCATATTGATTATCTGGAAGGCAGGCTACACGAATAAACAAGTTATGCAAAGGGGCAAAATAGATCGCTGGGTCCTACCACCTTGGTGAAAACTTGCTGGGACCCGAGGGGTATATATGCCTCTTGCAAAAGCTTGAGCAGTTACCATTGGGGAACAGGCTTTGACCCCATAGGTGATATCTTTTCCCTTCAGATTTAGTCACACATCATCACTGGAACAGAACAATACATCCACACAGAGCAAACTTAAACTAATATAAACTTTTTCTTACGATTAATTTTCACAATTTTATCATGTAGTGACCGGTGGTGTTGTAAATACCTAAAGAATTACATATGCCAAGTAAGCATACATGTAAGTGACTACATGTGGTGTGATAGAACTTCAAGACCCTAGGCATAGTTGTCTATAGTAACATGAAAGCAAATAAGAAGAACCTGTCAAAGTCTAGAATTCTTGATTAGCTTGATTCCATAATAACCCAATGGAAGAAATGCTAAGCAAGTGCATATTGATTATCTGGAGGGCTGGCTACACGAATAAACAAGGTAAGCAAAGGGGCGAAATGGATCGCTGGGCCTTACCACCTTGGTGAAAACTTGCTGGGACCCGAGGGTTATATATGCCTCTTGCAAAAGCTTCAGCAGATACCATTGGGGAACAGGCATTGACCCCATAGGTGATATATTTTAACTTCAGATTTAGTCAGAGAACATGACTGGAACAGAACAATACATCCACACAAAGCAAACTTGAACTAATATAAACTTCTTCTTACGATTAATTTTCACACTTTTATCATGTAGTGACCGGTGACAGGGCTGGACTGGGACAGAAAATCGGCCCTGGCATTTTGGCCCAGACTGGCCCACTACATATGACCATAAACACCACCCATCTTTGCACGCCCTTAAATATGTTTTTGTTCAACTCCTTTTCATTAAAACCACTAATGCCATGTAATGAGTGAGTAGGAACGAGTTAACAGATTAAATAAGTACAAAATTGTAATTTATTAATACAATTGAACTATACTCCACAGTGATGCATCCAAAAAACAAGCTATAAGCTGCATTGGCATAGCAATACCAATGTTTCCCATAGGATCTTGGTAAAACTGTGGTGGGCGGACCTCTGTCCCTCTAGGGGGGTTTGGGGGCATGCCCCCCCTAAGAAAAATGTGTGCATTTTAATGTTAAATTCATTAATCTGGTGCAGTTTGAGAGTTCAAAATTAAAAGGCTCCAACCCATATTAAGTGTGCAAATTAAACAAAGAAAAAATCATACCTCTTTTAGTAACAGTGTCTGTCTATATTACACTACTACATAATAATAGTTATAATATTAAACCAATGACAGTAATAGCCATATATTGCAAAACAAATGCACTGAAAAATAAAGAAAACTTTCATAATTAGTTTTGTACTCATTTCTAAACTTGAAAGAGATAAGCACATGATCTTTTATTTTGACGGAAACTGCATCAAGCTTTTATTTTGGCGGAAAACATGGATAAAAACGCGTCTTTTTTACATTCCTGTACATTCCTTGCGTTTTTTCTCCATCTCTCAGACTATTTTGACAGATACACACTTGACACTGCATGCTCACTCAAAGCCCAAAGGGGGAGGTGTGATTGGGCCAGCCCAGTGTCAAGAAATCAATCAAGAAAACAACCAATGGGCCGCTGATCTACGGGTTTCATAAGCCGGTCTGTCAGTGGGAAAAAAAACTAACGCTTACTTTTTTTGACCAATGCATTACACCGGCACTAACCCAGCACCATCAATTTAAACAAAACAAAACGAATGGGCCGCCGATGTACAAGTTTTATGGGCCGTTAAAAGAAAAAAAAAAGTGTGAGATTTATCGGCCCAAAAAGCACGTCGGCCCACCGGGCATTTGCCCGGTATGCCAGATTACCAGTCCAGCCCTGACCGGTGATGTTGTAAACACCTAAAGAGTAAGCATACATGTAAGTGACTACATGTGGTGTGATAGAACTTCAAGACCCTAGGCATAGTTGTCTATAGTAACATGAAAGCAAATAAGAAAAACCTGTCAAAGTCTAGAACTCTTGATTAGTTTGATTCCATAATAACCCAATGGAAAAACTGCTAAGCAAGTGCATATTGATTATCTGGAAGGCAGGCTACACGAATAAACAAGTTATGCAAAGGCACGAAATGGATCGCTGGGCCCTACCACCTTGGTGAAAACTTGCTGGGACCCGAGGGGTATATATGCCTCTTGCAAAAGCTTCAGAAGATACCATTGGGGAACAGGCTTTGACCCCATAGGTGATATCTTTTCCCTTCAGATTTAGTCACACAACATCACTGGAACAGAACAATACATCCACACAGAGCAAACCTGAACTAATATAAACTTCTTTTTACGATTAATTTTCACACTTTTATCATGTAGTGACCGGTGGTGTTGTAAATACCTAAAGAGTTACATATGCCAAGTAAGCATACATGTAAGTGACTACATGTGGTGTGATAGAACTTCAAGACCCTAGGCATAGTTGTCTATAGTAACATGAAAGCAAATAAGAAGAACCTGTCAAAGTCTAGAATTCTTGATTAGTTTGATTCCATAATAACCCAATGGAAGAAATGCTAAGCAAGTGCATATTGATTATCTGGAAGGCAGTCTACACGAATAAACAAGGTATGCAAAGGGGTGAAATGGATCTCTGGGTCCTACCACCTTGGTGAAAACTTGCTGGGAGCCGAGGGTTATATAGGCCTCTTGCAAAAGCTTCAGCAGATACCATTGGGGAACAGGCTTTGACCCCATAGGTGATATATTTTCCCTTCAGATTTAGTCAGAGAACATGACTGGAACAGAACAATACATCCACACAGAGCAAACTTGAACTAATATAAACTTCTTCTTACGATTAATTTTCACACTTTTATCTTGTAGTGACCGGTGATGTTGTAAACACCTAAAGAGTAAGCATACATGTAAGTGACTACATTTGGTGTGATAGAACTTCAAGACCCTAGGCATAGTTGTCTATAGTAACATTAAAGCAAATAAGAAGAACCTGTCAAAGTCTAGAACTCTTGATTCGTTTGATTCCATAATAACCCAATGGAAATACTGCTAAGCAAGTGCATATTGATTATCTGGAGGGCTGGCTACACGAATAAACAAGGCATGCAAAGGGGCGAATTGGATCGCTGGGTCCTACCACCTTGGTGAAAACTTGTTGGGACCCGAGGGGTATATATGCCTCTTGCAAAAGCTTCAGCAGGTAACACTGGGGAACAGGCTTTGACCCCATAGGTGATATCTTTTCCCTTCAGATTTAATCACAGAACATCACTGGAAAAGAACAATACATCCACACTGAGCAAACTTGAACTAATATAAACTTCTTCTTACGATTAATTTTCACACTTTTATCATGTAGTGACCAGTGGTGTTGTAAATACCTAAAGAGTTACATATGCCAAGTAAGCATACATGTAAGTGACTACATGTGGTGTGATAGAACTTCAAGACCCTAGGCATAGTTGTCTATAGTAACATGAAAGCAAATAAGAAGAACCTGTCAATGTCTAGAACTCTTGATTAGTTTGATTCCATAATAACCCAATGGAAAAACTGCTAAGCAAGTGCATATTGATTATCTGGAAGGCAGGCTTCACGA
Source organism: Scardinius erythrophthalmus (assembly GCF_964197995.2). Lineage (NCBI taxonomy): Eukaryota > Metazoa > Chordata > Actinopteri > Cypriniformes > Leuciscidae > Scardinius > Scardinius erythrophthalmus. Next base: position 93,445 of record NW_028296417.1, read on the forward strand.
ATAAACAAGGTATGCAAAGGGGCAAAATGGATCGCTGGGTCCTACCACCTTGGTGAAAACTTGCTGGGACCCGAGGGGTATATATGCCTCTTGCAAAATCTTCAGCAGATACCATTGGGGAAATGGCTTTGACCCCATAGGTGATATCTTTTCCCTTCAGATTTAGTCACAGAACATCACTGGAACAGAACAATACATCCACACTGAGCAAACTTGAACTAATATAAACTTCTTCCTACGGTTAATTTTCACACTTTTAGCATATAGTGACCAGTGGTGTTGTAAATACCTAAAGAGTTACATATGCCAAGTAAGCATACATGTAAGTGACTACATGTGGTGTGATAGAACTTCAAGACCCTAGGCATAGTTGTCTATAGTAACATGAAAGCAAATAAGAAGAACCTGTCAAAGTCTAGAATTCTTGATTAGCTTGATTCCATAATAACCCAATGGAAGAAATGCTAAGCAAGTGCATATAGATTATCTGGAGGGCTGGCTACACGAATAAACAAGGCATGCAAAGGGGCGAATTGGATCGCTGGGTCCTACCACCTTGGTGAAAACTTGTTGGGACCCGAGGGGTATATATGCCTCTTGCAAAAGCTTCAGCAGGTAACACTGGGGAACAGGCTTTGACCCCATAGGTGATATCTTTTCCCTTCAGATTTAATCACAGAACATCACTGGAAAAGAACAATACATCCACACTGAGCAAACTTGAACTAATATAAACTTCTTCTTACGATTAATTTTCACACTTTTATCATGTAGTGACCAGTGGTGTTGTAAATACCTAAAGAGTTACATATGCCAAGTAAGCATACATGTAAGTGACTACATGTGGTGTGATAGAACTTCAAGACCCTAGGCAAAGTTGTCTATAGTAACATGAAAGCAAATAAGAAGAACCTGTCAAAGTCTAGAACTCTTGATTAGTTTGATTCCATAATAACCCAATGGAAGAAATGCTAAGCAAGTGCATATTGATTATCTGGAGGGCAGGCTTCACGAATAAACAAGGTATGCAAAGGGGCAAAATGGATCGCTGGGTCCTACCACCTTGGTGAAAACTTGCTGGGTCCCGAGGGGTATATATGCCTCTTGCAAAAGCTTCAGCAGATATCATTGGGGAACAGGCTTTGACCCCATAGGTGATATCTTTTCCCTTCAGATTTAGTCACAGAACATCACTGGAACAGATCAATACATACACAGAGAGCAAACTTGAACTAATATAAACTTCTTCTTACGATTAATTTCACACTTTTATCTTGTAGTGACCGGTGATGTTGTAAACACCTAAAGAGTAAGCATACATGTAAGTGACTACATTTGGTGTGATAGAACTTCAAGACCCTAGGCATAGTTGTCTATAGTAACATGAAAGCAAATAAGAAGAACCTGTCAAAGTCTAGAACTCTTGATTAGTTTGATTCCATAATAACCCAATGGAAAAACTGCTAAGCAAGTGCATATTGATTATCTGGAAGGCAGGCTACACGAATAAACAAGTTATGCAAAGGGGCAAAATAGATCGCTGGGTCCTACCACCTTGATGAAAACTTGCTGGGACCCGAGGGGTATATATGCCTCTTGCAAAAGCTTGAGCAGTTACCATTGGGGAACAGGCTTTGACCCCATAGGTGATATCTTTTCCCTTCAGATTTAGTCACACAACATCACTGGAACAGAACAATACATCCACACAGAGCAAACCTGAACTAATATAAACTTCTTTTTACGATTAATTTTCACACTTTTATCATGTAGTGACCGGTGGTGTTGTAAATACCTAAAGAGTTACATATGCCAAGTAAGCATACATGTAAGTGACTACATGTGGTGTGATAGAACTTCAAGACCCTAGGCATAGTTGTCTATAGTAACATGAAAGCAAATAAGAAGAACCTGTCAAAGTCTAGAATTCTTGATTAGTTTGATTCCATAATAACCCAATGGAAGAAATGCTAAGCAAGTGCATATAGATTATCTGGAAGGCAGTCTACACGAATAAACAAGGTATGCAAAGGGGTGAAATGGATCGCTGGGTCCTACCACCTTGGTGAAAACTTGCTGGGAGCCGAGGGTTATATAGGCCTCTTGCAAAAGCTTCAGCAGATACCATTGGGGAACAGGCTTTGACCCCATAGGTGATATATTTTCCCTTCAGATTTAGTCAGAGAACATGACTGGAACAGAACAATACATCCACACAGAGCAAACTTGAACTAATATAAACTTCTTCTTATGATTAATTTTCACACTTTTATCTTGTAGTGACCGGTGATGTTGTAAACACCTAAAGAGTAAGCATACATGTAAGTGACTACATTTGGTGTGATAGAACTTCAAGACCCTAGGCATAGTTGTCTATAGTAACATTAAAGCAAATAAGAAGAACCTGTCAAAGTCTAGAACTCTTGATTCGTTTGATTCCATAATAACCCAATGGAAAAACTGCTAAGCAAGTGCATATTGATTATCTGGAGGGCTGGCTACACGAATAAACAAGGCATGCAAAGGGGCGAAATGGATCGCTGGGTCCTACCACCTTGGTGAAAACTTGTTGGGACCCGAGGGGTATATATGCCTCTTGCAAAAGCTTGAGCAGTTACCATTGGGGAACAGGCTTTGACCCCATAGGTGATATCTTTTCCCTTCAGATTTAGTCAGAGAACATGACTGGAACAGAACAATACATCCACACTGAGCAAACTTGAACTAATATAAACTTTTTCTTACGATTAATTTTCACAATTTTATCATGTAGTGACCGGTGGTGTTGTAAATACCTAAAGAATTACATATGCCAAGTAGGCATACATGTAAGTGACTACATGTGGTGTGATAGAACTTCAAGACCCTAGGCATAGTTGTCTATAGTAACATGAAAGCAAATAAGAAGAACCTGTCAAAGTCTAGAACTCTTGATTAGTTTGATTCCATAATAACCCAATGGAAAAACTGCTAAGCAAGTGCATATTGATTATCTGGAAGGCAGGCTTCACGAATAAACAAGGTATGCAAAGGGGCAAAATGGATCGCTGGGTCCTACCACCTTGGTGAAAACTTGCTGGGACCCGAGGGGTATATATGCCTCTTGCAAAAGCTTCAGCAGATACCATTGGGGAAATGGCTTTGACCCCATAGGTGATATCTTTTCCCTTCAGATTTAGTCACAGAACATCACTGGAACAGAACAATACATCCACACAGAGCAAACTTGAACTAATATAAACTTCTTCTTACGATTAATTTTCACACTTTTAGCATATAGTGACCAGTGGCGTTGTAAATACCTAAAGAGTTACATATGCCAAGTAAGCATACATGTAAGTGACTACATGTGGTGTGATAGAACTTCAAGACCCTAGGCATAGTTGTCTATAGTAACATGAAAGCAAATAAGAAGAACCTGTCAAAGTCTAGAATTCTTGATTAGTTTGATTCCATAATAACCCAATGGAAGAAATGCTAAGCAAGTGCATATTGATTATCTGGACGGCTGGCTACACGAATAAACAAGGTAAGCAAAGGGGCGAAATGGATCGCTGGGCCTTACCACCTTGGTGAAAACTTGCTGTGACCCGAGGGTTATATATGCCTCTTGCAACAGCTTCAGCAGATACCATTGGGGAACAGGCTTTGACCCCATAGTTGATATCTTTTCCCTTCAGATTTAGTCAGAGAACATGACTGGAACAGAACAATACATACACAGAGAGCAAACTTGAACTAATATAAACTTCTTCTTATGATTAATTTTCTTACTTTTATCATATAGTGAACAATGGTGTTGTAAATACCTAAAGAATTACATATGCCAAGTAAGAATACATGTAAGTGACTACATGTGGTGTGATAGAACTTCAAGACCCCAGGCAAAGTTGTCTATAGTAACATGAAAGCAAATAAGAAGAACCTGTCAAAGTCTAGAACTCTTGATTAGTTTGATTCCATAATAACCCAATGGAAAAACTGCTAAGCAAGTGCATATTGATTATCTGGAAGGCAGGCTACACGAATAAACAAGTTATGCAAAGGGGCAAAATGGATCGCTGGGTCCTATCACCTTGGTGAAAACTTGCTGGGACCCGAGGCGTATATATGCCTCTTGCAAAAGCTTGAGCAGATACCATTGGGGAACAGGCTTTGACCCCATAGGTGATATATTTTCCCTTCAGATTTAGTCACACAACATCACTGGAACAGAACAATACATCCACACAGAGCAAACTTGAACTAATATAAACTTCTTCTTACGATTAATTTCACACTTTTATCTTGTAGTGACCGGTGATGTTGTAAACACCTAAAGAGTAAGCATACATGTAAGTGACTACATTTGGTGTGATAGAACTTCAAGACCCTAGGCATAGTTGTCTATAGTAACATTAAAGCAAATAAGAAGAACCTGTCAAAGTCTAGAACTCTTGATTCGTTTGATTCCATAATAACCCAATGGAAAAACTGCTAAGCAAGTGCATATTGATTATCTGGAGGGCTGGCTACACGAATAAACAAGGCATGCAAAGGGGCGAATTGGATCGCTGGGACCTACCACCTTGGTGAAAACTTGTTGGGACCCGAGGGGTATATATGCCTCTTGCAAAAGCTTCAGCAGGTAACACTGGGGAACAGGCTTTGACCCCATAGGTGATATCTTTTCCCTTCAGATTTAATCACAGAACATCACTGGAAAAGAACAATACATCCACACTGAGCAAACTTGAACTAATATAAACTTCTTCTTACGATTAATTTTCACACTTTTATCATGTAGTGACCAGTGGTGTTGTAAATACCTAAAGAGTTACATATGCCAAGTAAGCATACATGTAAGTGACTACATGTGGTGTGATAGAACTTCAAGACCCTAGGCATAGTTGTCTATAGTAACATGAAAGCAAATAAGAAGAACCTGTCAAAGTCTAGAACTCTTGATTAGTTTGATTCCATAATAACCCAATGGAAAAACTGCTAAGCAAGTGCATATTGATTATCTGGAAGGCAGGCTTCACGAATAAACAAGGTATGCAAAGGGGCAAAATGGATCGCTGGGTCCTACCACCTTGGTGAAAACTTGCTGGGACCCGAGGGGTATATATGCCTCTTGCAAAAGCTTCAGCAGATACCATTGGGGAAATGGCTTTGACCCCATAGGTGATATCTTTTCCCTTCAGATTTAGTCACAGAACATCACTGGAACAGAACAATACATCCACACAGAGCAAACTTGAACTAATATAAACTTCTTCTTACGATTAATTTTCACACTTTTAGCATATAGTGACCAGTGGCGTTGTAAATACCTAAAGAGTTACATATGCCAAGTAAGCATACATGTAAGTGACTACATGTGGTGTGATAGAACTTCAAGACCCTAGGCATAGTTGTCTATAGTAACATGAAAGCAAATAAGAAGAACCTGTCAAAGTCTAGAATTCTTGATTAGTTTGATTCCATAATAACCCAATGGAAGAAATGCTAAGCAAGTGCATATTGATTATCTGGACGGCTGGCTACACGAATAAACAAGGTAAGCAAAGGGGCGAAATGGATCGCTGGGCCTTACCACCTTGGTGAAAACTTGCTGTGACCCGAGGGTTATATATGCCTCTTGCAACAGCTTCAGCAGATACCATTGGGGAACAGGCTTTGACCCCATAGTTGATATCTTTACCCTTCAGATTTAGTCAGAGAACATGACTGGAACAGAACAATACATACACAGAGAGCAAACTTGAACTAATATAAACTTCTTCTTACGATTAATTTTCTTACTTTTATCATATAGTGAACAATGGTGTTGTAAATACCTAAAGAATTACATATGCCAAGTAAGCATACATGTAAGTGACTACATGTGGTGTGATAGAACTTCAAGACCCTAGGCAAAGTTGTCTATAGTAACATGAAAGCAAATAAGAAGAACCTGTCAAAGTCTAGAACTCTTGATTAGTTTGATTCCATAATAACCCAATGGAAAAACTGCTAAGCAAGTGCATATTGATTATCTGGAAGGCAGGCTACACGAATAAACAAGTTATGCAAAGGGGTAAAATGGATCTCTGGGTCCTATAACCTTGGTGAAAACTTGCTGGGACCCGAGGGGTATATATGCCTCTTGCAAAAGCTTGAGCAGATACCATTGGGGAACAGGCTTTGACCCCATAGGTGATATATTTTCCCTTCAGATTTAGTCACACAACATCACTGGAACAGAACAATACATCCACACAGAGCAAACTTGAACTAATATAAACTTCTTCTTACGATTAATTTCACACTTTTATCTTGTAGTGACCGGTGATGTTGTAAACACCTAAAGAGTAAGCATACATGTAAGTGACTACATTTGGTGTGATAGAACTTCAAGACCCTAGGCATAGTTGTCTATAGTAACATGAAAGCAAATAAGAAGAACCTGTCAAAGTCTAGAACTCTTGATTAGTTTGATTCCATAATAACCCAATGGAAAAACTGCTAAGCAAGTGCATATTGATCATCTGGAAGGCAGGCTACACGAATAAACAAGTTATGCAAAGGGGCAAAATAGATCGCTGGGTCCTACCACCTTGATGAAAACTTGCTGGGACCCGAGGGGTATATATGCCTCTTGCAAAAGCTTGAGCAGTTACCATTGGGGAACAGGCTTTGACCCCATAGGTGATATCTTTTCCCTTCAGATTTAGTCACACAACATCACTGGAACAGAACAATACATCCACACAGAGCAAACCTGAACTAATATAAACTTCTTTTTACGATTAATTTTCACACTTTTATCATGTAGTGACCGGTGGTGTTGTAAATACCTAAAGAGTTACATATGCCAAGTAAGCATACATGTAAGTGACTACATGTGGTGTGATAGAACTTCAAGACCATAGGCATAGTTGTCTATAGTAACATGAAAGCAAATAAGAAGAACCTGTCAAAGTCTAGAATTCTTGATTAGTTTGATTCCATAATAACCCAATGGAAGAAATGCTAAGCAAGTGCATATTGATTATCTGGAAGGCAGTCTACACGAATAAACAAGGTATGCAAAGGGGTGAAATGGATCGCTGGGTCCTACCACCTTGGTGAAAACTTGCTGGGAGCCGAGGGTTATATAGGCCTCTTGCAAAAGCTTCAGCAGATACCATTGGGGAACAGGCTTTGACCCCATAGGTGATATATTTTCCCTTCAGATTTAGTCAGAGAACATGACTGGAACAGAACAATACATCCACACAGAGCAAACTTGAACTAATATAAACTTCTTCTTATGATTAATTTTCACACTTTTATCTTGTAGTGACCGGTGATGTTGTAAACACCTAAAGAGTAAGCATACATGTAAGTGACTACATTTGGTGTGATAGAACTTCAAGACCCTAGGCATAGTTGTCTATAGTAACATTAAAGCAAATAAGAAGAACCTGTCAAAGTCTAGAACTCTTGATTCGTTTGATTCCATAATAACCCAATGGAAAAACTGCTAAGCAAGTGCATATCGTCACCTTCCTAAAATAATTGCCTAAGTCATTTTTTGACAAAAATGATTTTTTTGCATAAGTCATCTCCTCATGATGCTGGCCACCTCTGGTAAAATCACCCACATCCTCAGTTGAACAGATCATGCATTTCTACCCCTGTAAGAAGAACGAAAGTCTACTCGGCCTCTGAAGTTAGGTTCCGTTTTTTGTGTTTTCTGAGAAACCTGAAAAAATGACTTAGGCAATTATTTTAGGAAGGTGACGATATTGATTATCTGGAGGGCTGGCTACACGAATAAACAAGGCATGCAAAGGGGCGAAATGGATCGCTGGGTCCTACCACCTTGGTGAAAACTTGTTGGGACCCGAGGGGTATATATGCCTCTTGCAAAAGCTTGAGCAGTTACCATTGGGGAACAGGCTTTGACCCCATAGGTGATATCTTTTCCCTTCAGATTTAGTCAGAGAACATGACTGGAACAGAACAATACATCCACACTGAGCAAACTTGAACTAATATAAACTTTTTCTTACGATTAATTTTCACAATTTTATCATGTAGTGACCGGTGGTGTTGTAAATACCTAAAGAATTACATATGCCAAGTAGGCATACATGTAAGTGACTACATGTGGTGTGATAGAACTTCAAGACCCTAGGCATAGTTGTCTATAGTAACATGAAAGCAAATAAGAAGAACCTGTCAAAGTCTAGAACTCTTGATTAGTTTGATTCCATAATAACCCAATGGAAAAACTGCTAAGCAAGTGCATATTGATTATCTGGAAGGCAGGCTTCACGAATAAACAAGGTATGCAAAGGGGCAAAATGGATCGCTGGGTCCTACCACCTTGGTGAAAACTTGCTGGGACCCGAGGGGTATATATGCCTCTTGCAAAAGCTTCAGCAGATACCATTGGGGAAATGGCTTTGACCCCATAGGTGATATCTTTTCCCTTCAGATTTAGTCACAGAACATCACTGGAACAGAACAATACATCCACACAGAGCAAACTTGAACTAATATAAACTTCTTCTTACGATTAATTTTCACACTTTTAGCATATAGTGACCAGTGGCGTTGTAAATACCTAAAGAGTTACATATGCCAAGTAAGCATACATGTAAGTGACTACATGTGGTGTGATAGAACTTCAAGACCCTAGGCATAGTTGTCTATAGTAACATGAAAGCAAATAAGAAGAACCTGTCAAAGTCTAGAATTCTTGATTAGTTTGATTCCATAATAACCCAATGGAAGAAATGCTAAGCAAGTGCATATTGATTATCTGGACGGCTGGCTACACGAATAAACAAGGTAAGCAAAGGGGCGAAATGGATCGCTGGGCCTTACCACCTTGGTGAAAACTTGCTGTGACCCGAGGGTTATATATGCCTCTTGCAACAGCTTCAGCAGATACCATTGGGGAACAGGCTTTGACCCCATAGTTGATATCTTTTCCCTTCAGATTTAGTCAGAGAACATGACTGGAACAGAACAATACATACACAGAGAGCAAACTTGAACTAATATAAACTTCTTCTTACGATTAATTTTCTTACTTTTATCATATAGTGAACAATGGTGTTGTAAATACCTAAAGAATTACATATGCCAAGTAAGAATACATGTAAGTGACTACATGTGGTGTGATAGAACTTCAAGACCCTAGGCAAAGTTGTCTATAGTAACATGAAAGCAAATAAGAAGAACCTGTCAAAGTCTAGAACTCTTGATTAGTTTGATTCCATAATAACCCAATGGAAAAACTGCTAAGCAAGTGCATATTGATTATCTGGAAGGCAGGCTACACGAATAAACAAGTTATGCAAAGGGGCAAAATGGATCGCTGGGTCCTATCACCTTGGTGAAAACTTGCTGGGACCCGAGGCGTATATATGCCTCTTGCAAAAGCTTGAGCAGATACCATTGGGGAACAGGCTTTGACCCCATAGGTGATATATTTTCCCTTCAGATTTAGTCACACAACATCACTGGAACAGAACAATACATCCACACAGAGCAAACTTGAACTAATATAAACTTCTTCTTACGATTAATTTCACACTTTTATCTTGTAGTGACCGGTGATGTTGTAAACACCTAAAGAGTAAGCATACATGTAAGTGACTACATTTGGTGTGATAGAACTTCAAGACCCTAGGCATAGTTGTCTATAGTAACATGAAAGCAAATAAGAAGAACCTGTCAAAGTCTAGAACTCTTGATTAGTTTGATTCCATAATAACCCAATGGAAAAACTGCTAAGCAAGTGCATATTGATTATCTGGAAGGCAGGCTACACGAATAAACAAGTTATGCAATGGCACGAAATGGATCACTGGGCCCTACCACCTTGGTGAAAACTTGCTGGGACCCGAGGGGTATATATGCCTCTTGCAAAAGCTTCAGCAGATACCATTGGGGAACAGGCTTTGACCCCATAGGTGATATCTTTTCCCTTCAGATTTAGTCACAGAACATCACTGGAACAGAACAATACATCAACACAGAGCAAACCTGAACTAATATAAACTTCTTCTTACGATTAATTTTCACACTTTTATCATGTAGTGACCGGTGGTGTTGTAAATACCTAAAGAGTTACATATGCCAAGTAAGCATACATGTAAGTGACTACATGTGGTGTGATAGAACTTCAAGACCCTAGGCATAGTTGTCTATAGTAACATGAAAGCAAATAAGAAGAACCTGTCAAAGTCTAGAATTCTTGATTAGTTTGATTCCATAATAACCCAATGGAAGAAATGCTAAGCAAGTGCATATTGATTATCTGGAAGGCAGTCTACACGAATAAACAAGGTATGCAAAGGGGTGAAATGGATCGCTGGGTCCTACCACCTTGGTGAAAACTTGCTGGGAGCCGAGGGTTATATAGGCCTCTTGCAAAAGCTTCAGCAGGTACCATTGGGGAACAGGCTTTGACCCCATAGGTGATATATTTTCCCTTCAGATTTAGTCAGAGAACATGACTGGAACAGAACAATACATC
>NW_028296416.1:0-103424 GCF_964197995.2 Scardinius erythrophthalmus
CCTAAAGAGTAAGCATACATGTAAGTGACTACATTTGGTGTGATAGAACTTCAAAGACCCTAGGCATAGTTGTCTATAGTAACATTAAAGCAAATAAGAAGAACCTGTCAAAGTCTAGAACTCTTGATTCGTTTGATTCCATAATAACCCAATGGAAAAACTGCTAAGCAAGTGCATATTGATTATCTGGAGGGCTGGCTACACGAATAAACAAGGCATGCAAAGGGGCGAATTGGATCGCTGGGTCCTACCACCTTGGTGAAAACTTGTTGGGACCCGAGGGGTATATATGCCTCTTGCAAAAGCTTCAGCAGGTAACACTGGGGAACAGGCTTTGACCCCATAGGTGATATCTTTTCCCTTCAGATTTAATCACAGAACATCACTGGAAAAGAACAATACATCCACACTGAGCAAACTTGAACTAATATAAACTTCTTCTTACGATTAATTTTCACACTTTTATCATGTAGTGACCAGTGGTGTTGTAAATACCTAAAGAGTTACATATGCCAAGTAAGCATACATGTAAGTGACTACATGTGGTGTGATAGAACTTCAAGACCCTAGGCCAGTTGTCTATAGTAACATGAAAGCAAATAAGAAGAACCTGTCAAAGTCTAGAACTCTTGATTAGTTTGATTCCATAACAACCCAATGGAAAAACTGCTAAGCAAGTGCATACTGATTATCTGGAAGGCAGGCTTCACGAATAAACAAGGTATGCAAAGGGGCAAAATGGATCGCTGGGTCCTACCACCTTGGTGAAAACTTGCTGGGACCCGAGGGGTATATATGCCTCTTGCAAAAGCTTCAGCAGATACCATTGGGAAATGGCTTTGACCCCATAGGTGATATCTTTTCCTTCAGATTTAGTCACAGAACATTACTGGAACAGAACAATACATCCACACAGAGCAAACTTGAACTAATATAAACTTCTTCCTACGATTAATTTTCACACTTTTAGCATATAGTGACCAGTGGTGTTGTAAATACCTAAAGAGTTACATATGCCAAGTAAGCATACATGTAAGTGACTACATGTGGTGTGATAGAACTTCAAGACCCTAGGCATAGTTGTCTATAGTAACATGAAAGCAAATAAGAAGAACCTGTCAAAGTCTAGAATTCTTGATTAGCTTGATTCCATAATAACCCAATGGAAGAAATGCTAAGCAAGTGCATATTGATTATCTGGAGGGCTGGCTACACGAATAAACAAGGTAAGCAAAGGGGCGAAATGGATCGCTGGGCCTTACCACCTTGGTGAAAACTTGCTGGGACCCGAGGGTTATATATGCCTCTTGCAAAAGCTTCAGCAGATACCATTGGGGAACAGGCATTGACCCCATAGGTGATATATTTTAACTTCAGATTTAGTCAGAGAACATGACTGGAACAGAACAATACATCCACACAAAGCAAACTTGAACTAATATAAACTTCTTCTTACGATTAATTTTCACACTTTTATCATGTAGTGACCGGTGACAGGGCTGGACTGGGACAGAAAATCGGCCCTGGCATTTTGGCCCAGACTGGCCCACTACATATGACCATAAACACCACCCATCTTTGCACGCCCTTAAATATGTTTTTGTTCAACTCCTTTTCATTAAAACCACTAATGCCATGTAATGAGTGAGTAGGAACGAGTTAACAGATTAAATAAGTACAAAATTGTAATTTATTAATACAATTGAACTATACTCCACAGTGATGCATCCAAAAAACAAGCTATAAGCTGCATTGGCATAGCAATACCAATGTTTCCCACAGGATCTTGGTAAAACTGTGGTGGGCGGACCTCTGTCCCTCTAGGGGGGTTTGGGGGCATGCCCCCCCTAAGAAAAATTTGTGCATTTTAATGTTAAATTCATTAATCTGGTGCAGTTTGAGAGTTCAAAATTAAAAGGCTCCAACCCATATTAAGTGTGCAAATTAAACAAATAAAAAATCATACCTCTTTTAGTAACAGTGTCTGTCTATATTACACTACTACATAATAATAGTTATAATATTAAACCAATGACAGTAATAGCCATATATTGCAAAACAAATGCACTGAAAAATAAAGAAAACTTTCATAATTAGTTTTGTACTCATTTCTAAACTTGAAAGAGATAAGCACATGATCTTTTATTTTGACGGAAACTGCATCAAGCTTTTATTTTGGCGGAAAACATGGATAAAAACGCGTCTTTTTTACATTCCTGTACATTCCTTGCGTTTCTTCTCCATCTCTCAGACTATTTTGACAGATACACACTTGACACTGCACGCTCACTCAAAGCCCAAAGGGGGAGGTGTGATTGGGCCAGCCCAGTGTCAAGAAATCAATCAAGAAAACAACCAATGGGCCGCTGATCTACGGGTTTCATAAGCCGGTCTGTCAGTGGGAAAAAAAACTAACGCTTACTTTTTTTTTGACCAATGCATTACACCGGCACTAACCCAGCACCATCAATTTAAACAAAACAAAACGAATGGGCCGCCGATGTACAAGTTTTATGGGCCGTTAAAAGAAAAAAAAAAGTATGAGATTTATCGGCCCAAAAAGCACGTCGGCCCACCGGGCATTTGCCCGGTATGCCAGATTACCAGTCCAGCCCTGACCGGTGATGTTGTAAACACCTAAAGAGTAAGCATACATGTAAGTGACTACATGTGGTGTGATAGAACTTCAAGACCCTAGGCATAGTTGTCTATAGTAACATGAAAGCAAATAAGAAAAACCTGTCAAAGTCTAGAACTCTTGATTAGTTTGATTCCATAATAACCCAATGGAAAAACTGCTAAGCAAGTGCATATTGATTATCTGGAAGGCAGGCTACACGAATAAACAAGTTATGCAAAGCCACGAAATGGATCGCTGGGCCCTACCACCTTGGTGAAAACTTGCTGGGACCCGAGGGGTATATATGTCTCTTGCAAAAGCTTCAGCAGATACCACTGGGGAACAGGCTTTGACCCCATAGGTGATATCTTTTCCCTTCAGATTTAGTCACAGAACATGACTGGAACAGAACAATACATACACAGAGAGCAAACTTGAACTAATATAAACTTCTTCTTACTATTAATTTTCTCACTTTTATCATATAGTGAACAATGGTGTTGTAAATACCTAAAGAATTACATATGCCAAGTAAGCATACATGTACGTGACTACATGTGGTGTGATAGAACTTCAAGACCCTAGGCATAGTTGTCTATAGTAACATGAAGGCAAATAAGAAGAACCTGTCAAAGTCTAGAACTCTTGATTAGTTTGATTCCATAATAACCCAATGGAAAAACTGCTTAAGCAAGTGCATATTGATTATCTGGAAGGCAGGCTACACGAATAAACAAGTTATGCAAAGGGGCAAAATAGATCGCTGGGTCCTACCACCTTGGTGAAAACTTGCTGGGACCCGAGGGGTATATATGCCTCTTGCAAAAGCTTGAGCAGTTACCATTGGGGAACAGGCTTTGACCCCATAGGTGATATATTTTCCCTTCAGATTTAGTCACACATCATCACTGGAACAGAACAATACATCCACACAGAGCAAACTTGAACTAATATAAACTTTTTCTTACGATTAATTTTCACAATTTTATCATGTAGTGACCGGTGGTGTTGTAAATACCTAAAGAATTACATATGCCAAGTAAGCATACATGTAAGTGACTACATGTGGTGTGATAGAACTTCAAGACCCTAGGCATAGTTGTCTATAGTAACATGAAAGCAAATAAGAAGAACCTGTCAAAGTCTAGAACTCTTGATTAGTTTGATTCCATAATAACCCAATGGAAAAACTGCTAAGCAAGTGCATATTGATTATCTGGAAGCAGGCTTCACGAATAAACAAGGTATGCAAAGGGGCAAAATGGATCGCTGGGTCCTACCAACTTGGTGAAAACTTGCTGGACCCGAGGGTATATATGCCTCTTGCAAAAGCTTCAGCAGATACCATTGGGGAAATGGCTTTGACCCCCATAGGTGATATCTTTTCCCTTCAGATTTAGTCACAGAACATCACTGGAACAGAACAATACATCCACACAGAGCAAACTTGAACTAATATAAACTTTTTCTTACGATTAATTTTCACAATTTTATCATGTAGTGACCGGTGGTGTTGTAAATACCTAAAGAATTACATATGCCAAGTAAGCACACATGTAAGTGACTACATGTGGTGTGATAGAACTTCAAGACCCTAGGCATAGTTGTCTATAGTAACATGAAAGCAAATAAGAAGAACCTGTCAAAGTCTAGAACTCTTGATTAGTTTGATTCCATAATAACCCAATGGAAAAACTGCTAAGCAAGTGCATATTGATTTTCTGGAAGGCAGGCTTCACGAATAAACAAGGTATGCAAAGGGGCAAAATGGATCGCTGGGTCCTACCACCTTGGTGAAAACTTGCTGGGACCCGAGGGGTATATATGCCTCTTGCAAAAGCTTCAGCAGATACCATTGGGGAAATGGCTTTGACCCCATAGGTGATATCTTTTCCCTTCAGATTTAGTCACAGAACATCACTGGAACAGAACAATACATCCACACAGAGCAAACTTGAACTAATATAAACTTCTTCTTACGATTAATTTTCACACTTTTAGCATATAGTGACCAGTGGCGTTGTAAATACCTAAAGAGTTACATATGCCAAGTAAGCATACATGTAAGTGACTACATGTGGTGTGATAGAACTTCAAGACCCTAGGCATAGTTGTCTATAGTAACATGAAAGCAAATAAGAAGAACCTGTCAAAGTCTAGAATTCTTGATTAGTTTGATTCCATAATAACCCAATGGAAGAAATGCTAAGCAAGTGCATATTGATTATCTGGACGGCTGGCTACACGAATAAACAAGGTAAGCAAAGGGGCGAAATGGATCGCTGGGCCTTACCACCTTGGTGAAAACTTGCTGTGACCCGAGGGTTATATATGCCTCTTGCAACAGCTTCAGCAGATACCATTGGGGAACAGGCTTTGACCCCATAGTTGATATCTTTACCCTTCAGATTTAGTCAGAGAACATGACTGGAACAGAACAATACATACACAGAGAGCAAACTTGAACTAATATAAACTTCTTCTTACGATTAATTTTCTTACTTTTATCATATAGTGAACAATGGTGTTGTAAATACCTAAAGAATTACATATGCCAAGTAAGCATACATGTAAGTGACTACATGTGGTGTGATAGAACTTCAAGACCCTAGGCAAAGTTGTCTATAGTAACATGAAAGCAAATAAGAAGAACCTGTCAAAGTCTAGAACTCTTGATTAGTTTGATTCCATAATAACCCAATGGAAAAACTGCTAAGCAAGTGCACATTGATTATCTGGAAGGCAGGCTACACGAATAAACAAGTTATGCAAAGGGGCAAAATGGATCGCTGGGTCCTATAACCTTGGTGAAAACTTGCTGGGACCCGAGGGGTATATATGCCTCTTGCAAAAGCTTGAACAGATACCATTGGGGAACAGGCTTTGACCCCATAGGTGATATATTTTCCCTTCAGATTTAGTCACACAACATCACTGGAACAGAACAATACATCCACACAGAGCAAACTTGAACTAATATAAACTTCTTCTTACGATTAATTTCACACTTTTATCTTGTAGTGACCGGTGATGTTGTAAACACCTAAAGAGTAAGCATACATGTAAGTGACTACATTTGGTGTGATAGAACTTCAAGACCCTAGGCATAGTTGTCTATAGTAACATGAAAGCAAATAAGAAGAACCTGTCAAAGTCTAGAACTCTTGATTAGTTTGATTCCATAATAACCCAATGGAAAAACTGCTAAGCAAGTGCATATTGATTATCTGGAAGGCAGGCTACACGAATAAACAAGTTATGCAAAGGGGCAAAATGGATCGCTGGGTCCTATCACCTTGGTGAAAACTTGCTGGGACCCGAGGCGTATATATGCCTCTTGCAAAAGCTTGAGCAGATACCATTGGGGAACAGGCTTTGACCCCATAGGTGATATATTTTCCCTTCAGATTTAGTCACACAACATCACTGGAACAGAACAATACATCCACACAGAGCAAACTTGAACTAATATAAACTTCTTCTTACGATTAATTTCACACTTTTATCTTGTAGTGACCGGTGATGTTGTAAACACCTAAAGAGTAAGCATACATGTAAGTGACTACATTTGGTGTGATAGAACTTCAAGACCCTAGGCATAGTTGTCTATAGTAACATTAAAGCAAATAAGAAGAACCTGTCAAAGTCTAGAACTCTTGATTCGTTTGATTCCATAATAACCCAATGGAAAAACTGCTAAGCAAGTGCATATTGATTATCTGGAGGGCTGGCTACACGAATAAACAAGGCATGCAAAGGGGCGAATTGGATCGCTGGGTCCTACCACCTTGGTGAAAACTTGTTGGGACCCGAGGGGTATATATGCCTCTTGCAAAAGCTTCAGCAGGTAACACTGGGGAACAGGCTTTGACCCCATAGGTGATATCTTTTCCCTTCAGATTTAATCACAGAACATCACTGGAAAAGAACAATACATCCACACTGAGCAAACTTGAACTAATATAAACTTCTTCTTACGATTAATTTTCACACTTTTATCATGTAGTGACCAGTGGTGTTGTAAATACCTAAAGAGTTACATATGCCAAGTAAGCATACATGTAAGTGACTACATGTGGTGTGATAGAACTTCAAGACCCTAGGCATAGTTGTCTATAGTAACATGAAAGCAAATAAGAAGAACCTGTCAAAGTCTAGAATTCTTGATTAGTTTGATTCCATAATAACCCAATGGAAGAAATGCTAAGCAAGTGCATATTGATTATCTGGACGGCTGGCTACACGAATAAACAAGGTAAGCAAAGGGGCGAAATGGATCGCTGGGCCTTACCACCTTGGTGAAAACTTGCTGTGACCCGAGGGTTATATATGCCTCTTGCAACAGCTTCAGCAGATACCATTGGGGAACAGGCTTTGACCCGATAGTTGATATCTTTTCCCTTCAGATTTAGTCAGAGAACATGACTGGAACAGAACAATACATACACAGAGAGCAAACTTGAACTAATATAAACTTCTTCTTACGATTAATTTTCTTACTTTTATCATATAGTGAACAATGGTGTTGTAAATACCTAAAGAATTACATATGCCAAGTAAGCATACATGTAAGTGACTACATGTGGTGTGATAGAACTTCAAGACCCTAGGCAAAGTTGTCTATAGTAACATGAAAGCAAATAAGAAGAACCTGTCAAAGTCTAGAACTCTTGATTAGTTTGATTCCATAATAACCCAATGGAAAAACTGCTAAGCAAGTGCATATTGATTATCTGGAAGGCAGGCTACACGAATAAACAAGTTATGCAAAGGGGCAAAATGGATCGCTGGGTCCTATCACCTTGGTGAAAACTTGCTGGGACCCGAGGGGTATATATGCCTCTTGCAAAAGCTTGAGCAGATACCATTGGGGAACAGGCTTTGACCCCATAGGTGATATATTTTCCCTTCAGATTTAGTCACACAACATCACTGGAACAGAACAATACATCCACACAGAGCAAACTTGAACTAATATAAACTTCTTCTTACGATTAATTTCACACTTTTATCTTGTAGTGACCGGTGATGTTGTAAACACCTAAAGAGTAAGCATACATGTAAGTGACTACATTTGGTGTGATAGAACTTCAAGACCCTAGGCATAGTTGTCTATAGTAATATGAAAGCAAATAAGAAGAACCTGTCAAAGTCTAGAACTCTTGATTAGTTTGATTCCATAATAACCCAATGGAAAAACTGCTAAGCAAGTGCATATTGATTATCTGGAAGGCAGGCTACACGAATAAACAAGTTATGCAAAGGCACGAAATGGATCGCTGGGCCCTACCACCTTGGTGAAAACTTGCTGGGACCCGAGGGGTATATATGCCTCTTGCAAAAGCTTCAGCAGATACCATTGGGGAACAGGCTTTGACCCCATAGGTGATATCTTTTCCCTTCAGATTTAGTCACAGAACATCACTGGAACAGAACAATACATCCACACAGAGCAAACCTGAACTAATATAAACTTCTTCTTACGATTAATTTTCACACTTTTATCATGTAGTGACCGGTGGTGTTGTAAATACCTAAAGAGTCACATATGCCAAGTAAGCATACATGTAAGTGACTACATGTGGTGTGATAGAACTTCAAGACCCTAGGCATAGTTGTCTATAGTAACATGAAAGCAAATAAGAAGAACCTGTCAAAGTCTAGAATTCTTGATTAGTTTGATTCCATAATAACCCAATGGAAGAAATGCTAAGCAAGTGCATATTGATTATCTGGAAGGCAGTCTACACGAATAAACAAGGTATGCAAAGGGGTGAAATGGATCGCTGGGTCCTACCACCTTGGTGAAAACTTGCTGGGAGCCGAGGGTTATATAGGCCTCTTGCAAAAGCTTCAGCAGATACCATTGGGGAACAGGCATTGACCCCATAGGTGATATATTTTCCCTTCAGATTTAGTCAGAGAACATGACTGGAACAGAACAATACATCCACACAGAGCAAACTTGAACTAATATAAACTTCTTCTTACGATTAATTTTCACACTTTTATCTTGTAGTGACCGGTGATGTTGTAAACACCTAAAGAGTAAGCATACATGTAAGTGACTACATTTGGTGTGATAGAACTTCAAGACCCTAGGCATAGTTGTCTATAGTAACATTAAAGCAAATAAGAAGAACCTGTCAAAGTCTAGAACTCTTGATTCGTTTGATTCCATAATAACCCAATGGAAAAACTGCTAAGCAAGTGCATATTGATTATCTGGAGGGCTGGCTACACGAATAAACAAGGCATGCAAAGGGGCGAATTGGATCGCTGGGTCCTACCACCTTGGTGAAAACTTGTTGGGACCCGAGGGGTATATATGCCTCTTGCAAAAGCTTCAGCAGGTAACACTGGGGAACAGGCTTTGACCCCATAGGTGATATCTTTTCCCTTCAGATTTAATCACAGAACATCACTGGAAAAGAACAATACATCCACACTGAGCAAACTTGAACTAATATAAACTTCTTCTTACGATTAATTTTCACACTTTTATCATGTAGTGACCAGTGGTGTTGTAAATACCTAAAGAGTTACATATGCCAAGTAAGCATACATGTAAGTGACTACATGTGGTGTGATAGAACTTCAAGACCCTAGGCATAGTTGTCTATAGTAACATGAAAGCAAATAAGAAGAACCTGTCAAAGTCTAGAACTCTTGATTAGTTTGATTCCATAACAACCCAATGGAAAAACTGCTAAGCAAGTGCATACTGATTATCTGGAAGGCAGGCTTCACGAATAAACAAGGTATGCAAAGGGGCAAAATGGATCGCTGGGTCCTACCACCTTGGTGAAAACTTGCTGGGACCCGAGGGGTATATATGCCTCTTGCAAAAGCTTCAGCAGATACCATTGGGGAAATGGCTTTGACCCCATAGGTGATATCTTTTCCCTTCAGATTTAGTCACAGAACATTACTGGAACAGAACAATACATCCACACAGAGCAAACTTGAACTAATATAAACTTCTTCCTACGATTAATTTTCACACTTTTAGCATATAGTGACCAGTGGTGTTGTAAATACCTAAAGAGTTACATATGCCAAGTAAGCATACATGTAAGTGACTACATGTGGTGTGATAGAACTTCAAGACCCTAGGCATAGTTGTCTATAGTAACATGAAAGCAAATAAGAAGAACCTGTCAAAGTCTAGAATTCTTGATTAGCTTGATTCCATAATAACCCAATGGAAGAAATGCTAAGCAAGTGCATATTGATTATCTGGAGGGCTGGCTACACGAATAAACAAGGTAAGCAAAGGGGCGAAATGGATCGCTGGGCCTTACCACCTTGGTGAAAACTTGCTGGGACCCGAGGGTTATATATGCCTCTTGCAAAAGCTTCAGCAGATACCATTGGGGAACAGGCATTGACCCCATAGGTGATATATTTTAACTTCAGATTTAGTCAGAGAACATGACTGGAACAGAACAATACATCCACACAAAGCAAACTTGAACTAATATAAACTTCTTCTTACGATTAATTTTCACACTTTTATCATGTAGTGACCGGTGACAGGGCTGGACTGGGACAGAAAATCGGCCCTGGCATTTTGGCCCAGACTGGCCCACTACATATGACCATAAACACCACCCATCTTTGCACGCCCTTAAATATGTTTTTGTTCAACTCCTTTTCATTAAAACCACTAATGCCATGTAATGAGTGAGTAGGAACGAGTTAACAGATTAAATAAGTACAAAATTGTAATTTATTAATACAATTGAACTATACTCCACAGTGATGCATCCAAAAAACAAGCTATAAGCTGCATTGGCATAGCAATACCAATGTTTCCCACAGGATCTTGGTAAAACTGTGGTGGGCGGACCTCTGTCCCTCTAGGGGGGTTTGGGGGCATGCCCCCCCTAAGAAAAATTTGTGCATTTTAATGTTAAATTCATTAATCTGGTGCAGTTTGAGAGTTCAAAATTAAAAGGCTCCAACCCATATTAAGTGTGCAAATTAAACAAATAAAAAATCATACCTCTTTTAGTAACAGTGTCTGTCTATATTACACTACTACATAATAATAGTTATAATATTAAACCAATGACAGTAATAGCCATATATTGCAAAACAAATGCACTGAAAAATAAAGAAAACTTTCATAATTAGTTTTGTACTCATTTCTAAACTTGAAAGAGATAAGCACATGATCTTTTATTTTGACGGAAACTGCATCAAGCTTTTATTTTGGCGGAAAACATGGATAAAAACGCGTCTTTTTTACATTCCTGTACATTCCTTGCGTTTCTTCTCCATCTCTCAGACTATTTTGACAGATACACACTTGACACTGCACGCTCACTCAAAGCCCAAAGGGGGAGGTGTGATTGGGCCAGCCCAGTGTCAAGAAATCAATCAAGAAAACAACCAATGGGCCGCTGATCTACGGGTTTCATAAGCCGGTCTGTCAGTGGGAAAAAAAACTAACGCTTACTTTTTTTTGACCAATGCATTACACCGGCACTAACCCAGCACCATCAATTTAAACAAAACAAAACGAATGGGCCGCCGATGTACAAGTTTTATGGGCCGTTAAAAGAAAAAAAAAAGTATGAGATTTATCGGCCCAAAAAGCACGTCGGCCCACCGGGCATTTGCCCGGTATGCCAGATTACCAGTCCAGCCCTGACCGGTGATGTTGTAAACACCTAAAGAGTAAGCATACATGTAAGTGACTACATGTGGTGTGATAGAACTTCAAGACCCTAGGCATAGTTGTCTATAGTAACATGAAAGCAAATAAGAAAAACCTGTCAAAGTCTAGAACTCTTGATTAGTTTGATTCCATAATAACCCAATGGAAAAACTGCTAAGCAAGTGCATATTGATTATCTGGAAGGCAGGCTACACGAATAAACAAGTTATGCAAAGCCACGAAATGGATCGCTGGGCCCTACCACCTTGGTGAAAACTTGCTGGGACCCGAGGGGTATATATGTCTCTTGCAAAAGCTTCAGCAGATACCACTGGGGAACAGGCTTTGACCCCATAGGTGATATCTTTTCCCTTCAGATTTAGTCACAGAACATGACTGGAACAGAACAATACATACACAGAGAGCAAACTTGAACTAATATAAACTTCTTCTTACTATTAATTTTCTCACTTTTATCATATAGTGAACAATGGTGTTGTAAATACCTAAAGAATTACATATGCCAAGTAAGCATACATGTACGTGACTACATGTGGTGTGATAGAACTTCAAGACCCTAGGCATAGTTGTCTATAGTAACATGAAGGCAAATAAGAAGAACCTGTCAAAGTCTAGAACTCTTGATTAGTTTGATTCCATAATAACCCAATGGAAAAACTGCTTAAGCAAGTGCATATTGATTATCTGGAAGGCAGGCTACACGAATAAACAAGTTATGCAAAGGGGCAAAATAGATCGCTGGGTCCTACCACCTTGGTGAAAACTTGCTGGGACCCGAGGGGTATATATGCCTCTTGCAAAAGCTTGAGCAGTTACCATTGGGGAACAGGCTTTGACCCCATAGGTGATATATTTTCCCTTCAGATTTAGTCACACATCATCACTGGAACAGAACAATACATCCACACAGAGCAAACTTGAACTAATATAAACTTTTTCTTACGATTAATTTTCACAATTTTATCATGTAGTGACCGGTGGTGTTGTAAATACCTAAAGAATTACATATGCCAAGTAAGCATACATGTAAGTGACTACATGTGGTGTGATAGAACTTCAAGACCCTAGGCATAGTTGTCTATAGTAACATGAAAGCAAATAAGAAGAACCTGTCAAAGTCTAGAACTCTTGATTAGTTTGATTCCATAATAACCCAATGGAAAAACTGCTAAGCAAGTGCATATTGATTATCTGGAAGGCAGGCTTCACGAATAAACAAGGTATGCAAAGGGGCAAAATGGATCGCTGGGTCCTACCACCTTGGTGAAAACTTGCTGGGACCCGAGGGGTATATATGCCTCTTGCAAAAGCTTCAGCAGATACCATTGGGGAAATGGCTTTGACCCCATAGGTGATATCTTTTCCCTTCAGATTTAGTCACAGAACATCACTGGAACAGAACAATACATCCACACAGAGCAAACTTGAACTAATATAAACTTTTTCTTACGATTAATTTTCACAATTTTATCATGTAGTGACCGGTGGTGTTGTAAATACCTAAAGAATTACATATGCCAAGTAAGCACACATGTAAGTGACTACATGTGGTGTGATAGAACTTCAAGACCCTAGGCATAGTTGTCTATAGTAACATGAAAGCAAATAAGAAGAACCTGTCAAAGTCTAGAACTCTTGATTAGTTTGATTCCATAATAACCCAATGGAAAAACTGCTAAGCAAGTGCATATTGATTTTCTGGAAGGCAGGCTTCACGAATAAACAAGGTATGCAAAGGGGCAAAATGGATCGCTGGGTCCTACCACCTTGGTGAAAACTTGCTGGGACCCGAGGGGTATATATGCCTCTTGCAAAAGCTTCAGCAGATACCATTGGGGAAATGGCTTTGACCCCATAGGTGATATCTTTTCCCTTCAGATTTAGTCACAGAACATCACTGGAACAGAACAATACATCCACACAGAGCAAACTTGAACTAATATAAACTTCTTCTTACGATTAATTTTCACACTTTTAGCATATAGTGACCAGTGGCGTTGTAAATACCTAAAGAGTTACATATGCCAAGTAAGCATACATGTAAGTGACTACATGTGGTGTGATAGAACTTCAAGACCCTAGGCATAGTTGTCTATAGTAACATGAAAGCAAATAAGAAGAACCTGTCAAAGTCTAGAATTCTTGATTAGTTTGATTCCATAATAACCCAATGGAAGAAATGCTAAGCAAGTGCATATTGATTATCTGGACGGCTGGCTACACGAATAAACAAGGTAAGCAAAGGGGCGAAATGGATCGCTGGGCCTTACCACCTTGGTGAAAACTTGCTGTGACCCGAGGGTTATATATGCCTCTTGCAACAGCTTCAGCAGATACCATTGGGGAACAGGCTTTGACCCCATAGTTGATATCTTTACCCTTCAGATTTAGTCAGAGAACATGACTGGAACAGAACAATACATACACAGAGAGCAAACTTGAACTAATATAAACTTCTTCTTACGATTAATTTTCTTACTTTTATCATATAGTGAACAATGGTGTTGTAAATACCTAAAGAATTACATATGCCAAGTAAGCATACATGTAAGTGACTACATGTGGTGTGATAGAACTTCAAGACCCTAGGCAAAGTTGTCTATAGTAACATGAAAGCAAATAAGAAGAACCTGTCAAAGTCTAGAACTCTTGATTAGTTTGATTCCATAATAACCCAATGGAAAAACTGCTAAGCAAGTGCACATTGATTATCTGGAAGGCAGGCTACACGAATAAACAAGTTATGCAAAGGGGCAAAATGGATCGCTGGGTCCTATAACCTTGGTGAAAACTTGCTGGGACCCGAGGGGTATATATGCCTCTTGCAAAAGCTTGAACAGATACCATTGGGGAACAGGCTTTGACCCCATAGGTGATATATTTTCCCTTCAGATTTAGTCACACAACATCACTGGAACAGAACAATACATCCACACAGAGCAAACTTGAACTAATATAAACTTCTTCTTACGATTAATTTCACACTTTTATCTTGTAGTGACCGGTGATGTTGTAAACACCTAAAGAGTAAGCATACATGTAAGTGACTACATTTGGTGTGATAGAACTTCAAGACCCTAGGCATAGTTGTCTATAGTAACATGAAAGCAAATAAGAAGAACCTGTCAAAGTCTAGAACTCTTGATTAGTTTGATTCCATAATAACCCAATGGAAAAACTGCTAAGCAAGTGCATATTGATTATCTGGAAGGCAGGCTACACGAATAAACAAGTTATGCAAAGGGGCAAAATGGATCGCTGGGTCCTATCACCTTGGTGAAAACTTGCTGGGACCCGAGGCGTATATATGCCTCTTGCAAAAGCTTGAGCAGATACCATTGGGGAACAGGCTTTGACCCCATAGGTGATATATTTTCCCTTCAGATTTAGTCACACAACATCACTGGAACAGAACAATACATCCACACAGAGCAAACTTGAACTAATATAAACTTCTTCTTACGATTAATTTCACACTTTTATCTTGTAGTGACCGGTGATGTTGTAAACACCTAAAGAGTAAGCATACATGTAAGTGACTACATTTGGTGTGATAGAACTTCAAGACCCTAGGCATAGTTGTCTATAGTAACATTAAAGCAAATAAGAAGAACCTGTCAAAGTCTAGAACTCTTGATTCGTTTGATTCCATAATAACCCAATGGAAAAACTGCTAAGCAAGTGCATATTGATTATCTGGAGGGCTGGCTACACGAATAAACAAGGCATGCAAAGGGGCGAATTGGATCGCTGGGTCCTACCACCTTGGTGAAAACTTGTTGGGACCCGAGGGGTATATATGCCTCTTGCAAAAGCTTCAGCAGGTAACACTGGGGAACAGGCTTTGACCCCATAGGTGATATCTTTTCCCTTCAGATTTAATCACAGAACATCACTGGAAAAGAACAATACATCCACACTGAGCAAACTTGAACTAATATAAACTTCTTCTTACGATTAATTTTCACACTTTTATCATGTAGTGACCAGTGGTGTTGTAAATACCTAAAGAGTTACATATGCCAAGTAAGCATACATGTAAGTGACTACATGTGGTGTGATAGAACTTCAAGACCCTAGGCATAGTTGTCTATAGTAACATGAAAGCAAATAAGAAGAACCTGTCAAAGTCTAGAATTCTTGATTAGTTTGATTCCATAATAACCCAATGGAAGAAATGCTAAGCAAGTGCATATTGATTATCTGGACGGCTGGCTACACGAATAAACAAGGTAAGCAAAGGGGCGAAATGGATCGCTGGGCCTTACCACCTTGGTGAAAACTTGCTGTGACCCGAGGGGTATATATGCCTCTTGCAACAGCTTCAGCAGATACCATTGGGGAACAGGCTTTGACCCGATAGTTGATATCTTTTCCCTTCAGATTTAGTCAGAGAACATGACTGGAACAGAACAATACATACACAGAGAGCAAACTTGAACTAATATAAACTTCTTCTTACGATTAATTTTCTTACTTTTATCATATAGTGAACAATGGTGTTGTAAATACCTAAAGAATTACATATGCCAAGTAAGCATACATGTAAGTGACTACATGTGGTGTGATAGAACTTCAAGACCCTAGGCAAAGTTGTCTATAGTAACATGAAAGCAAATAAGAAGAACCTGTCAAAGTCTAGAACTCTTGATTAGTTTGATTCCATAATAACCCAATGGAAAAACTGCTAAGCAAGTGCATATTGATTATCTGGAAGGCAGGCTACACGAATAAACAAGTTATGCAAAGGGGCAAAATGGATCGCTGGGTCCTATCACCTTGGTGAAAACTTGCTGGGACCCGAGGGGTATATATGCCTCTTGCAAAAGCTTGAGCAGATACCATTGGGGAACAGGCTTTGACCCCATAGGTGATATATTTTCCCTTCAGATTTAGTCACACAACATCACTGGAACAGAACAATACATCCACACAGAGCAAACTTGAACTAATATAAACTTCTTCTTACGATTAATTTCACACTTTTATCTTGTAGTGACCGGTGATGTTGTAAACACCTAAAGAGTAAGCATACATGTAAGTGACTACATTTGGTGTGATAGAACTTCAAGACCCTAGGCATAGTTGTCTATAGTAATATGAAAGCAAATAAGAAGAACCTGTCAAAGTCTAGAACTCTTGATTAGTTTGATTCCATAATAACCCAATGGAAAAACTGCTAAGCAAGTGCATATTGATTATCTGGAAGGCAGGCTACACGAATAAACAAGTTATGCAAAGGCACGAAATGGATCGCTGGGCCCTACCACCTTGGTGAAAACTTGCTGGGACCCGAGGGGTATATATGCCTCTTGCAAAAGCTTCAGCAGATACCATTGGGGAACAGGCTTTGACCCCATAGGTGATATCTTTTCCCTTCAGATTTAGTCACAGAACATCACTGGAACAGAACAATACATCCACACAGAGCAAACCTGAACTAATATAAACTTCTTCTTACGATTAATTTTCACACTTTTATCATGTAGTGACCGGTGGTGTTGTAAATACCTAAAGAGTCACATATGCCAAGTAAGCATACATGTAAGTGACTACATGTGGTGTGATAGAACTTCAAGACCCTAGGCATAGTTGTCTATAGTAACATGAAAGCAAATAAGAAGAACCTGTCAAAGTCTAGAATTCTTGATTAGTTTGATTCCATAATAACCCAATGGAAGAAATGCTAAGCAAGTGCATATTGATTATCTGGAAGGCAGTCTACACGAATAAACAAGGTATGCAAAGGGGTGAAATGGATCGCTGGGTCCTACCACCTTGGTGAAAACTTGCTGGGAGCCGAGGGTTATATAGGCCTCTTGCAAAAGCTTCAGCAGATACCATTGGGGAACAGGCATTGACCCCATAGGTGATATATTTTCCCTTCAGATTTAGTCAGAGAACATGACTGGAACAGAACAATACATCCACACAGAGCAAACTTGAACTAATATAAACTTCTTCTTACGATTAATTTTCACACTTTTATCTTGTAGTGACCGGTGATGTTGTAAACACCTAAAGAGTAAGCATACATGTAAGTGACTACATTTGGTGTGATAGAACTTCAAGACCCTAGGCATAGTTGTCTATAGTAACATTAAAGCAAATAAGAAGAACCTATCAAAGTCTAGAACTCTTGATTCGTTTGATTCCATAATAACCCAATGGAAAAACTGCTAAGCAAGTGCATATTGATTATCTGGAGGGCTGGCTACACGAATAAACAAGGCATGCAAAGGGGCGAATTGGATCGCTGGGTCCTACCACCTTGGTGAAAACTTGTTGGGACCCGAGGGGTATATATGCCTCTTGCAAAAGCTTCAGCAGGTAACACTGGGGAACAGGCTTTGACCCCATAGGTGATATCTTTTCCCTTCAGATTTAATCACAGAACATCACTGGAAAAGAACAATACATCCACACTGAGCAAACTTGAACTAATATAAACTTCTTCTTACGATTAATTTTCACACTTTTATCATGTAGTGACCAGTGGTGTTGTAAATACCTAAAGAGTTACATATGCCAAGTAAGCATACATGTAAGTGACTACATGTGGTGTGATAGAACTTCAAGACCCTAGGCATAGTTGTCTATAGTAACATGAAAGCAAATAAGAAGAACCTGTCAAAGTCTAGAACTCTTGATTAGTTTGATTCCATAACAACCCAATGGAAAAACTGCTAAGCAAGTGCATACTGATTATCTGGAAGGCAGGCTTCACGAATAAACAAGTTATGCAAAGGGGCAAAATGGATCGCTGGGTCCTACCACCTTGGTGAAAACTTGCTGGGACCCGAGGGGTATATATGCCTCTTGCAAAAGCTTCAGCAGATACCATTGGGGAAATGGCTTTGACCCCATAGGTGATATCTTTTCCCTTCAGATTTAGTCACAGAACATTACTGGAACAGAACAATACATCCACACAGAGCAAACTTGAACTAATATAAACTTCTTCCTACGATTAATTTTCACACTTTTAGCATATAGTGACCAGTGGTGTTGTAAATACCTAAAGAGTTACATATGCCAAGTAAGCATACATGTAAGTGACTACATGTGGTGTGATAGAACTTCAAGACCCTAGGCATAGTTGTCTATAGTAACATGAAAGCAAATAAGAAGAACCTGTCAAAGTCTAGAATTCTTGATTAGCTTGATTCCATAATAACCCAATGGAAGAAATGCTAAGCAAGTGCATATTGATTATCTGGAGGGCTGGCTACACGAATAAACAAGGTAAGCAAAGGGGCGAAATGGATCGCTGGGCCTTACCACCTTGGTGAAAACTTGCTGGGACCCGAGGGTTATATATGCCTCTTGCAAAAGCTTCAGCAGATACCATTGGGGAACAGGCATTGACCCCATAGGTGATATATTTTAACTTCAGATTTAGTCAGAGAACATGACTGGAACAGAACAATACATCCACACAAAGCAAACTTGAACTAATATAAACTTCTTCTTACGATTAATTTTCACACTTTTATCATGTAGTGACCGGTGACAGGGCTGGACTGGGACAGAAAATCGGCCCTGGCATTTTGGCCCAGACTGGCCCACTACATATGACCATAAACACCACCCATCTTTGCACGCCCTTAAATATGTTTTTGTTCAACTCCTTTTCATTAAAACCACTAATGCCATGTAATGAGTGAGTAGGAACGAGTTAACAGATTAAATAAGTACAAAATTGTAATTTATTAATACAATTGAACTATACTCCACAGTGATGCATCCAAAAAACAAGCTATAAGCTGCATTGGCATAGCAATACCAATGTTTCCCACAGGATCTTGGTAAAACTGTGGTGGGCGGACCTCTGTCCCTCTAGGGGGGTTTGGGGGCATGCCCCCCCTAAGAAAAATTTGTGCATTTTAATGTTAAATTCATTAATCTGGTGCAGTTTGAGAGTTCAAAATTAAAAGGCTCCAACCCATATTAAGTGTGCAAATTAAACAAATAAAAAATCATACCTCTTTTAGTAACAGTGTCTGTCTATATTACACTACTACATAATAATAGTTATAATATTAAACCAATGACAGTAATAGCCATATATTGCAAAACAAATGCACTGAAAAATAAAGAAAACTTTCATAATTAGTTTTGTACTCATTTCTAAACTTGAAAGAGATAAGCACATGATCTTTTATTTTGACGGAAACTGCATCAAGCTTTTATTTTGGCGGAAAACATGGATAAAAACGCGTCTTTTTTACATTCCTGTACATTCCTTGCGTTTCTTCTCCATCTCTCAGACTATTTTGACAGATACACACTTGACACTGCACGCTCACTCAAAGCCCAAAGGGGGAGGTGTGATTGGGCCAGCCCAGTGTCAAGAAATCAATCAAGAAAACAACCAATGGGCCGCTGATCTACGGGTTTCATAAGCCGGTCTGTCAGTGGGAAAAAAAACTAACGCTTACTTTTTTTTGACCAATGCATTACACCGGCACTAACCCAGCACCATCAATTTAAACAAAACAAAACGAATGGGCCGCCGATGTACAAGTTTTATGGGCCGTTAAAAGAAAAAAAAAAGTATGAGATTTATCGGCCCAAAAAGCACGTCGGCCCACCGGGCATTTGCCCGGTATGCCAGATTACCAGTCCAGCCCTGACCGGTGATGTTGTAAACACCTAAAGAGTAAGCATACATGTAAGTGACTACATGTGGTGTGATAGAACTTCAAGACCCTAGGCATAGTTGTCTATAGTAACATGAAAGCAAATAAGAAAAACCTGTCAAAGTCTAGAACTCTTGATTAGTTTGATTCCATAATAACCCAATGGAAAAACTGCTAAGCAAGTGCATATTGATTATCTGGAAGGCAGGCTACACGAATAAACAAGTTATGCAAAGCCACGAAATGGATCGCTGGGCCCTACCACCTTGGTGAAAACTTGCTGGGACCCGAGGGGTATATATGTCTCTTGCAAAAGCTTCAGCAGATACCACTGGGGAACAGGCTTTGACCCCATAGGTGATATCTTTTCCCTTCAGATTTAGTCACAGAACATGACTGGAACAGAACAATACATACACAGAGAGCAAACTTGAACTAATATAAACTTCTTCTTACTATTAATTTTCTCACTTTTATCATATAGTGAACAATGGTGTTGTAAATACCTAAAGAATTACATATGCCAAGTAAGCATACATGTACGTGACTACATGTGGTGTGATAGAACTTCAAGACCCTAGGCATAGTTGTCTATAGTAACATGAAGGCAAATAAGAAGAACCTGTCAAAGTCTAGAACTCTTGATTAGTTTGATTCCATAATAACCCAATGGAAAAACTGCTTAAGCAAGTGCATATTGATTATCTGGAAGGCAGGCTACACGAATAAACAAGTTATGCAAAGGGGCAAAATAGATCGCTGGGTCCTACCACCTTGGTGAAAACTTGCTGGGACCCGAGGGGTATATATGCCTCTTGCAAAAGCTTGAGCAGTTACCATTGGGGAACAGGCTTTGACCCCATAGGTGATATATTTTCCCTTCAGATTTAGTCACACATCATCACTGGAACAGAACAATACATCCACACAGAGCAAACTTGAACTAATATAAACTTTTTCTTACGATTAATTTTCACAATTTTATCATGTAGTGACCGGTGGTGTTGTAAATACCTAAAGAATTACATATGCCAAGTAAGCATACATGTAAGTGACTACATGTGGTGTGATAGAACTTCAAGACCCTAGGCATAGTTGTCTATAGTAACATGAAAGCAAATAAGAAGAACCTGTCAAAGTCTAGAACTCTTGATTAGTTTGATTCCATAATAACCCAATGGAAAAACTGCTAAGCAAGTGCATATTGATTATCTGGAAGGCAGGCTTCACGAATAAACAAGGTATGCAAAGGGGCAAAATGGATCGCTGGGTCCTACCACCTTGGTGAAAACTTGCTGGGACCCGAGGGGTATATATGCCTCTTGCAAAAGCTTCAGCAGATACCATTGGGGAAATGGCTTTGACCCCATAGGTGATATCTTTTCCCTTCAGATTTAGTCACAGAACATCACTGGAACAGAACAATACATCCACACAGAGCAAACTTGAACTAATATAAACTTTTTCTTACGATTAATTTTTCACAATTTTATCATGTAGTGACCGGTGGTGTTGTAAATACCTAAAGAATTACATATGCCAAGTAAGCACACATGTAAGTGACTACATGTGGTGTGATAGAACTTCAAGACCCTAGGCATAGTTGTCTATAGTAACATGAAAGCAAATAAGAAGAACCTGTCAAAGTCTAGAACTCTTGATTAGTTTGATTCCATAATAACCCAATGGAAAAACTGCTAAGCAAGTGCATATTGATTTTCTGGAAGGCAGGCTTCACGAATAAACAAGGTATGCAAAGGGGCAAAATGGATCGCTGGGTCCTACCACCTTGGTGAAAACTTGCTGGGACCCGAGGGGTATATATGCCTCTTGCAAAAGCTTCAGCAGATACCATTGGGGAAATGGCTTTGACCCCATAGGTGATATCTTTTCCCTTCAGATTTAGTCACAGAACATCACTGGAACAGAACAATACATCCACACAGAGCAAACTTGAACTAATATAAACTTCTTCTTACGATTAATTTTCACACTTTTAGCATATAGTGACCAGTGGCGTTGTAAATACCTAAAGAGTTACATATGCCAAGTAAGCATACATGTAAGTGACTACATGTGGTGTGATAGAACTTCAAGACCCTA
This sequence comes from Scardinius erythrophthalmus, assembly GCF_964197995.2. Classification (NCBI taxonomy): domain Eukaryota; kingdom Metazoa; phylum Chordata; class Actinopteri; order Cypriniformes; family Leuciscidae; genus Scardinius; species Scardinius erythrophthalmus. Next base: position 22,052 of record NW_028296416.1, read on the forward strand.
GGCATAGTTGTCTATAGTAACATGAAAGCAAATAAGAAGAACCTGTCAAAGTCTAGAATTCTTGATTAGTTTGATTCCATAATAACCCAATGGAAGAAATGCTAAGCAAGTGCATATTGATTATCTGGACGGCTGGCTACACGAATAAACAAGGTAAGCAAAGGGGCGAAATGGATCGCTGGGCCTTACCACCTTGGTGAAAACTTGCTGTGACCCGAGGGTTATATATGCCTCTTGCAACAGCTTCAGCAGATACCATTGGGGAACAGGCTTTGACCCCATAGTTGATATCTTTACCCTTCAGATTTAGTCAGAGAACATGACTGGAACAGAACAATACATACACAGAGAGCAAACTTGAACTAATATAAACTTCTTCTTACGATTAATTTTCTTACTTTTATCATATAGTGAACAATGGTGTTGTAAATACCTAAAGAATTACATATGCCAAGTAAGCATACATGTAAGTGACTACATGTGGTGTGATAGAACTTCAAGACCCTAGGCAAAGTTGTCTATAGTAACATGAAAGCAAATAAGAAGAACCTGTCAAAGTCTAGAACTCTTGATTAGTTTGATTCCATAATAACCCAATGGAAAAACTGCTAAGCAAGTGCACATTGATTATCTGGAAGGCAGGCTACACGAATAAACAAGTTATGCAAAGGGGCAAAATGGATCGCTGGGTCCTATAACCTTGGTGAAAACTTGCTGGGACCCGAGGGGTATATATGCCTCTTGCAAAAGCTTGAACAGATACCATTGGGGAACAGGCTTTGACCCCATAGGTGATATATTTTCCCTTCAGATTTAGTCACACAACATCACTGGAACAGAACAATACATCCACACAGAGCAAACTTGAACTAATATAAACTTCTTCTTACGATTAATTTCACACTTTTATCTTGTAGTGACCGGTGATGTTGTAAACACCTAAAGAGTAAGCATACATGTAAGTGACTACATTTGGTGTGATAGAACTTCAAGACCCTAGGCATAGTTGTCTATAGTAACATGAAAGCAAATAAGAAGAACCTGTCAAAGTCTAGAACTCTTGATTAGTTTGATTCCATAATAACCCAATGGAAAAACTGCTAAGCAAGTGCATATTGATTATCTGGAAGGCAGGCTACACGAATAAACAAGTTATGCAAAGGGGCAAAATGGATCGCTGGGTCCTATCACCTTGGTGAAAACTTGCTGGGACCCGAGGCGTATATATGCCTCTTGCAAAAGCTTGAGCAGATACCATTGGGGAACAGGCTTTGACCCCATAGGTGATATATTTTCCCTTCAGATTTAGTCACACAACATCACTGGAACAGAACAATACATCCACACAGAGCAAACTTGAACTAATATAAACTTCTTCTTACGATTAATTTCACACTTTTATCTTGTAGTGACCGGTGATGTTGTAAACACCTAAAGAGTAAGCATACATGTAAGTGACTACATTTGGTGTGATAGAACTTCAAGACCCTAGGCATAGTTGTCTATAGTAACATTAAAGCAAATAAGAAGAACCTGTCAAAGTCTAGAACTCTTGATTCGTTTGATTCCATAATAACCCAATGGAAAAACTGCTAAGCAAGTGCATATTGATTATCTGGAGGGCTGGCTACACGAATAAACAAGGCATGCAAAGGGGCGAATTGGATCGCTGGGTCCTACCACCTTGGTGAAAACTTGTTGGGACCCGAGGGGTATATATGCCTCTTGCAAAAGCTTCAGCAGGTAACACTGGGGAACAGGCTTTGACCCCATAGGTGATATCTTTTCCCTTCAGATTTAATCACAGAACATCACTGGAAAAGAACAATACATCCACACTGAGCAAACTTGAACTAATATAAACTTCTTCTTACGATTAATTTTCACACTTTTATCATGTAGTGACCAGTGGTGTTGTAAATACCTAAAGAGTTACATATGCCAAGTAAGCATACATGTAAGTGACTACATGTGGTGTGATAGAACTTCAAGACCCTAGGCATAGTTGTCTATAGTAACATGAAAGCAAATAAGAAGAACCTGTCAAAGTCTAGAATTCTTGATTAGTTTGATTCCATAATAACCCAATGGAAGAAATGCTAAGCAAGTGCATATTGATTATCTGGACGGCTGGCTACACGAATAAACAAGGTAAGCAAAGGGGCGAAATGGATCGCTGGGCCTTACCACCTTGGTGAAAACTTGCTGTGACCCGAGGGTTATATATGCCTCTTGCAACAGCTTCAGCAGATACCATTGGGGAACAGGCTTTGACCCGATAGTTGATATCTTTTCCCTTCAGATTTAGTCAGAGAACATGACTGGAACAGAACAATACATACACAGAGAGCAAACTTGAACTAATATAAACTTCTTCTTACGATTAATTTTCTTACTTTTATCATATAGTGAACAATGGTGTTGTAAATACCTAAAGAATTACATATGCCAAGTAAGCATACATGTAAGTGACTACATGTGGTGTGATAGAACTTCAAGACCCTAGGCATAGTTGTCTATAGTAACATGAAAGCAAATAAGAAGAACCTGTCAAAGTCTAGAACTCTTGATTAGTTTGATTCCATAATAACCCAATGGAAAAACTGCTAAGCAAGTGCATATTGATTATCTGGAAGGCAGGCTACACGAATAAACAAGTTATGCAAAGGGGCAAAATGGATCGCTGGGTCCTATCACCTTGGTGAAAACTTGCTGGGACCCGAGGGGTATATATGCCTCTTGCAAAAGCTTGAGCAGATACCATTGGGGAACAGGCTTTGACCCCATAGGTGATATATTTTCCCTTCAGATTTAGTCACACAACATCACTGGAACAGAACAATACATCCACACAGAGCAAACTTGAACTAATATAAACTTCTTCTTACGATTAATTTCACACTTTTATCTTGTAGTGACCGGTGATGTTGTAAACACCTAAAGAGTAAGCATACATGTAAGTGACTACATTTGGTGTGATAGAACTTCAAGACCCTAGGCATAGTTGTCTATAGTAATATGAAAGCAAATAAGAAGAACCTGTCAAAGTCTAGAACTCTTGATTAGTTTGATTCCATAATAACCCAATGGAAAAACTGCTAAGCAAGTGCATATTGATTATCTGGAAGGCAGGCTACACGAATAAACAAGTTATGCAAAGGCACGAAATGGATCGCTGGGCCCTACCACCTTGGTGAAAACTTGCTGGGACCCGAGGGGTATATATGCCTCTTGCAAAAGCTTCAGCAGATACCATTGGGGAACAGGCTTTGACCCCATAGGTGATATCTTTTCCCTTCAGATTTAGTCACAGAACATCACTGGAACAGAACAATACATCCACACAGAGCAAACCTGAACTAATATAAACTTCTTCTTACGATTAATTTTCACACTTTTATCATGTAGTGACCGGTGGTGTTGTAAATACCTAAAGAGTCACATATGCCAAGTAAGCATACATGTAAGTGACTACATGTGGTGTGATAGAACTTCAAGACCCTAGGCATAGTTGTCTATAGTAACATGAAAGCAAATAAGAAGAACCTGTCAAAGTCTAGAATTCTTGATTAGTTTGATTCCATAATAACCCAATGGAAGAAATGCTAAGCAAGTGCATATTGATTATCTGGAAGGCAGTCTACACGAATAAACAAGGTATGCAAAGGGGTGAAATGGATCGCTGGGTCCTACCACCTTGGTGAAAACTTGCTGGGAGCCGAGGGTTATATAGGCCTCTTGCAAAAGCTTCAGCAGATACCATTGGGGAACAGGCATTGACCCCATAGGTGATATATTTTCCCTTCAGATTTAGTCAGAGAACATGACTGGAACAGAACAATACATCCACACAGAGCAAACTTGAACTAATATAAACTTCTTCTTACGATTAATTTTCACACTTTTATCTTGTAGTGACCGGTGATGTTGTAAACACCTAAAGAGTAAGCATACATGTAAGTGACTACATTTGGTGTGATAGAACTTCAAGACCCTAGGCATAGTTGTCTATAGTAACATTAAAGCAAATAAGAAGAACCTGTCAAAGTCTAGAACTCTTGATTCGTTTGATTCCATAATAACCCAATGGAAAAACTGCTAAGCAAGTGCATATTGATTATCTGGAGGGCTGGCTACACGAATAAACAAGGCATGCAAAGGGGCGAATTGGATCGCTGGGTCCTACCACCTTGGTGAAAACTTGTTGGGACCCGAGGGGTATATATGCCTCTTGCAAAAGCTTCAGCAGGTAACACTGGGGAACAGGCTTTGACCCCATAGGTGATATCTTTTCCCTTCAGATTTAATCACAGAACATCACTGGAAAAGAACAATACATCCACACTGAGCAAACTTGAACTAATATAAACTTCTTCTTACGATTAATTTTCACACTTTTATCATGTAGTGACCAGTGGTGTTGTAAATACCTAAAGAGTTACATATGCCAAGTAAGCATACATGTAAGTGACTACATGTGGTGTGATAGAACTTCAAGACCCTAGGCATAGTTGTCTATAGTAACATGAAAGCAAATAAGAAGAACCTGTCAAAGTCTAGAACTCTTGATTAGTTTGATTCCATAACAACCCAATGGAAAAACTGCTAAGCAAGTGCATACTGATTATCTGGAAGGCAGGCTTCACGAATAAACAAGGTATGCAAAGGGGCAAAATGGATCGCTGGGTCCTACCACCTTGGTGAAAACTTGCTGGGACCCGAGGGGTATATATGCCTCTTGCAAAAGCTTCAGCAGATACCATTGGGGAAATGGCTTTGACCCCATAGGTGATATCTTTTCCCTTCAGATTTAGTCACAGAACATTACTGGAACAGAACAATACATCCACACAGAGCAAACTTGAACTAATATAAACTTCTTCCTACGATTAATTTTCACACTTTTAGCATATAGTGACCAGTGGTGTTGTAAATACCTAAAGAGTTACATATGCCAAGTAAGCATACATGTAAGTGACTACATGTGGTGTGATAGAACTTCAAGACCCTAGGCATAGTTGTCTATAGTAACATGAAAGCAAATAAGAAGAACCTGTCAAAGTCTAGAATTCTTGATTAGCTTGATTCCATAATAACCCAATGGAAGAAATGCTAAGCAAGTGCATATTGATTATCTGGAGGGCTGGCTACACGAATAAACAAGGTAAGCAAAGGGGCGAAATGGATCGCTGGGCCTTACCACCTTGGTGAAAACTTGCTGGGACCCGAGGGTTATATATGCCTCTTGCAAAAGCTTCAGCAGATACCATTGGGGAACAGGCATTGACCCCATAGGTGATATATTTTAACTTCAGATTTAGTCAGAGAACATGACTGGAACAGAACAATACATCCACACAAAGCAAACTTGAACTAATATAAACTTCTTCTTACGATTAATTTTCACACTTTTATCATGTAGTGACCGGTGACAGGGCTGGACTGGGACAGAAAATCGGCCCTGGCATTTTGGCCCAGACTGGCCCACTACATATGACCATAAACACCACCCATCTTTGCACGCCCTTAAATATGTTTTTGTTCAACTCCTTTTCATTAAAACCACTAATGCCATGTAATGAGTGAGTAGGAACGAGTTAACAGATTAAATAAGTACAAAATTGTAATTTATTAATACAATTGAACTATACTCCACAGTGATGCATCCAAAAAACAAGCTATAAGCTGCATTGGCATAGCAATACCAATGTTTCCCACAGGATCTTGGTAAAACTGTGGTGGGCGGACCTCTGTCCCTCTAGGGGGTTTGGGGGCATGCCCCCCCTAAGAAAAATTTGTGCATTTTAATGTTAAATTCATTAATCTGGTGCAGTTTGAGAGTTCAAAATTAAAAGGCTCCAACCCATATTAAGTGTGCAAATTAAACAAAGAAAAAATCATACCTCTTTTAGTAACAGTGTCTGTCTATATTACACTACTACATAATAATAGTTATAATATTAAACCAATGACAGTAATAGCCATATATTGCAAAACAAATGCACTGAAAAATAAAGAAAACTTTCATAATTAGTTTTGTACTCATTTCTAAACTTGAAAGAGATAAGCACATGATCTTTTATTTTGACGGAAACTGCATCAAGCTTTTATTTTGGCGGAAAACATGGATAAAAACGCGTCTTTTTTACATTCCTGTACATTCCTTGCGTTTCTTCTCCATCTCTCAGACTATTTTGACAGATACACACTTGACACTGCACGCTCACTCAAAGCCCAAAGGGGGAGGTGTGATTGGGCCAGCCCAGTGTCAAGAAATCAATCAAGAAAACAACCAATGGGCCGCTGATCTACGGGTTTCATAAGCCGGTCTGTCAGTGGGAAAAAAAACTAACGCTTACTTTTTTTTGACCAATGCATTACACCGGCACTAACCCAGCACCATCAATTTAAACAAAACAAAACGAATGGGCCGCCGATGTACAAGTTTTATGGGCCGTTAAAAGAAAAAAAAAAGTATGAGATTTATCGGCCCAAAAAGCACGTCGGCCCACCGGGCATTTGCCCGGTATGCCAGATTACCAGTCCAGCCCTGACCGGTGATGTTGTAAACACCTAAAGAGTAAGCATACATGTAAGTGACTACATGTGGTGTGATAGAACTTCAAGACCCTAGGCATAGTTGTCTATAGTAACATGAAAGCAAATAAGAAAAACCTGTCAAAGTCTAGAACTCTTGATTAGTTTGATTCCATAATAACCCAATGGAAAAACTGCTAAGCAAGTGCATATTGATTATCTGGAAGGCAGGCTACACGAATAAACAAGTTATGCAAAGCCACGAAATGGATCGCTGGGCCCTACCACCTTGGTGAAAACTTGCTGGGACCCGAGGGGTATATATGTCTCTTGCAAAAGCTTCAGCAGATACCACTGGGGAACAGGCTTTGACCCCATAGGTGATATCTTTTCCCTTCAGATTTAGTCACAGAACATGACTGGAACAGAACAATACATACACAGAGAGCAAACTTGAACTAATATAAACTTCTTCTTACTATTAATTTTCTCACTTTTATCATATAGTGAACAATGGTGTTGTAAATACCTAAAGAATTACATATGCCAAGTAAGCATACATGTACGTGACTACATGTGGTGTGATAGAACTTCAAGACCCTAGGCATAGTTGTCTATAGTAACATGAAGGCAAATAAGAAGAACCTGTCAAAGTCTAGAACTCTTGATTAGTTTGATTCCATAATAACCCAATGGAAAAACTGCTTAAGCAAGTGCATATTGATTATCTGGAAGGCAGGCTACACGAATAAACAAGTTATGCAAAGGGGCAAAATAGATCGCTGGGTCCTACCACCTTGGTGAAAACTTGCTGGGACCCGAGGGGTATATATGCCTCTTGCAAAAGCTTGAGCAGTTACCATTGGGGAACAGGCTTTGACCCCATAGGTGATATATTTTCCCTTCAGATTTAGTCACACATCATCACTGGAACAGAACAATACATCCACACAGAGCAAACTTGAACTAATATAAACTTTTTCTTACGATTAATTTTCACAATTTTATCATGTAGTGACCGGTGGTGTTGTAAATACCTAAAGAATTACATATGCCAAGTAAGCATACATGTAAGTGACTACATGTGGTGTGATAGAACTTCAAGACCCTAGGCATAGTTGTCTATAGTAACATGAAAGCAAATAAGAAGAACCTGTCAAAGTCTAGAACTCTTGATTAGTTTGATTCCATAATAACCCAATGGAAAAACTGCTAAGCAAGTGCATATTGATTATCTGGAAGGCAGGCTTCACGAATAAACAAGGTATGCAAAGGGGCAAAATGGATCGCTGGGTCCTACCACCTTGGTGAAAACTTGCTGGGACCCGAGGGGTATATATGCCTCTTGCAAAAGCTTCAGCAGATACCATTGGGGAAATGGCTTTGACCCCATAGGTGATATCTTTTCCCTTCAGATTTAGTCACAGAACATCACTGGAACAGAACAATACATCCACACAGAGCAAACTTGAACTAATATAAACTTTTTCTTACGATTAATTTTCACAATTTTATCATGTAGTGACCGGTGGTGTTGTAAATACCTAAAGAATTACATATGCCAAGTAAGCACACATGTAAGTGACTACATGTGGTGTGATAGAACTTCAAGACCCTAGGCATAGTTGTCTATAGTAACATGAAAGCAAATAAGAAGAACCTGTCAAAGTCTAGAACTCTTGATTAGTTTGATTCCATAATAACCCAATGGAAAAACTGCTAAGCAAGTGCATATTGATTTTCTGGAAGGCAGGCTTCACGAATAAACAAGGTATGCAAAGGGGCAAAATGGATCGCTGGGTCCTACCACCTTGGTGAAAACTTGCTGGGACCCGAGGGGTATATATGCCTCTTGCAAAAGCTTCAGCAGATACCATTGGGGAAATGGCTTTGACCCCATAGGTGATATCTTTTCCCTTCAGATTTAGTCACAGAACATCACTGGAACAGAACAATACATCCACACAGAGCAAACTTGAACTAATATAAACTTCTTCTTACGATTAATTTTCACACTTTTAGCATATAGTGACCAGTGGCGTTGTAAATACCTAAAGAGTTACATATGCCAAGTAAGCATACATGTAAGTGACTACATGTGGTGTGATAGAACTTCAAGACCCTAGGCATAGTTGTCTATAGTAACATGAAAGCAAATAAGAAGAACCTGTCAAAGTCTAGAATTCTTGATTAGTTTGATTCCATAATAACCCAATGGAAGAAATGCTAAGCAAGTGCATATTGATTATCTGGACGGCTGGCTACACGAATAAACAAGGTAAGCAAAGGGGCGAAATGGATCGCTGGGCCTTACCACCTTGGTGAAAACTTGCTGTGACCCGAGGGTTATATATGCCTCTTGCAACAGCTTCAGCAGATACCATTGGGGAACAGGCTTTGACCCCATAGTTGATATCTTTACCCTTCAGATTTAGTCAGAGAACATGACTGGAACAGAACAATACATACACAGAGAGCAAACTTGAACTAATATAAACTTCTTCTTACGATTAATTTTCTTACTTTTATCATATAGTGAACAATGGTGTTGTAAATACCTAAAGAATTACATATGCCAAGTAAGCATACATGTAAGTGACTACATGTGGTGTGATAGAACTTCAAGACCCTAGGCAAAGTTGTCTATAGTAACATGAAAGCAAATAAGAAGAACCTGTCAAAGTCTAGAACTCTTGATTAGTTTGATTCCATAATAACCCAATGGAAAAACTGCTAAGCAAGTGCACATTGATTATCTGGAAGGCAGGCTACACGAATAAACAAGTTATGCAAAGGGGCAAAATGGATCGCTGGGTCCTATAACCTTGGTGAAAACTTGCTGGGACCCGAGGGGTATATATGCCTCTTGCAAAAGCTTGAACAGATACCATTGGGGAACAGGCTTTGACCCCATAGGTGATATATTTTCCCTTCAGATTTAGTCACACAACATCACTGGAACAGAACAATACATCCACACAGAGCAAACTTGAACTAATATAAACTTCTTCTTACGATTAATTTCACACTTTTATCTTGTAGTGACCGGTGATGTTGTAAACACCTAAAGAGTAAGCATACATGTAAGTGACTACATTTGGTGTGATAGAACTTCAAGACCCTAGGCATAGTTGTCTATAGTAACATGAAAGCAAATAAGAAGAACCTGTCAAAGTCTAGAACTCTTGATTAGTTTGATTCCATAATAACCCAATGGAAAAACTGCTAAGCAAGTGCATATTGATTATCTGGAAGGCAGGCTACACGAATAAACAAGTTATGCAAAGGGGCAAAATGGATCGCTGGGTCCTATCACCTTGGTGAAAACTTGCTGGGACCCGAGGCGTATATATGCCTCTTGCAAAAGCTTGAGCAGATACCATTGGGGAACAGGCTTTGACCCCATAGGTGATATATTTTCCCTTCAGATTTAGTCACACAACATCACTGGAACAGAACAATACATCCACACAGAGCAAACTTGAACTAATATAAACTTCTTCTTACGATTAATTTCACACTTTTATCTTGTAGTGACCGGTGATGTTGTAAACACCTAAAGAGTAAGCATACATGTAAGTGACTACATTTGGTGTGATAGAACTTCAAGACCCTAGGCATAGTTGTCTATAGTAACATTAAAGCAAATAAGAAGAACCTGTCAAAGTCTAGAACTCTTGATTCGTTTGATTCCATAATAACCCAATGGAAAAACTGCTAAGCAAGTGCATATTGATTATCTGGAGGGCTGGCTACACGAATAAACAAGGCATGCAAAGGGGTGAATTGGATCGCTGGGTCCTACCACCTTGGTGAAAACTTGTTGGGACCCGAGGGGTATATATGCCTCTTGCAAAAGCTTCAGCAGGTAACACTGGGGAACAGGCTTTGACCCCATAGGTGATATCTTTTCCCTTCAGATTTAATCACAGAACATCACTGGAAAAGAACAATACATCCACACTGAGCAAACTTGAACTAATATAAACTTCTTCTTACGATTAATTTTCACACTTTTATCATGTAGTGACCAGTGGTGTTGTAAATACCTAAAGAGTTACATATGCCAAGTAAGCATACATGTAAGTGACTACATGTGGTGTGATAGAACTTCAAGACCCTAGGCATAGTTGTCTATAGTAACATGAAAGCAAATAAGAAGAACCTGTCAAAGTCTAGAATTCTTGATTAGTTTGATTCCATAATAACCCAATGGAAGAAATGCTAAGCAAGTGCATATTGATTATCTGGACGGCTGGCTACACGAATAAACAAGGTAAGCAAAGGGGCGAAATGGATCGCTGGGCCTTACCACCTTGGTGAAAACTTGCTGTGACCCGAGGGTTATATATGCCTCTTGCAACAGCTTCAGCAGATACCATTGGGGAACAGGCTTTGACCCGATAGTTGATATCTTTTCCCTTCAGATTTAGTCAGAGAACATGACTGGAACAGAACAATACATACACAGAGAGCAAACTTGAACTAATATAAACTTCTTCTTACGATTAATTTTCTTACTTTTATCATATAGTGAACAATGGTGTTGTAAATACCTAAAGAATTACATATGCCAAGTAAGCATACATGTAAGTGACTACATGTGGTGTGATAGAACTTCAAGACCCTAGGCAAAGTTGTCTATAGTAACATGAAAGCAAATAAGAAGAACCTGTCAAAGTCTAGAACTCTTGATTAGTTTGATTCCATAATAACCCAATGGAAAAACTGCTAAGCAAGTGCATATTGATTATCTGGAAGGCAGGCTACACGAATAAACAAGTTATGCAAAGGGGCAAAATGGATCGCTGGGTCCTATCACCTTGGTGAAAACTTGCTGGGACCCGAGGGGTATATATGCCTCTTGCAAAAGCTTGAGCAGATACCATTGGGGAACAGGCTTTGACCCCATAGGTGATATATTTTCCCTTCAGATTTAGTCACACAACATCACTGGAACAGAACAATACATCCACACAGAGCAAACTTGAACTAATATAAACTTCTTCTTACGATTAATTTCACACTTTTATCTTGTAGTGACCGGTGATGTTGTAAACACCTAAAGAGTAAGCATACATGTAAGTGACTACATTTGGTGTGATAGAACTTCAAGACCCTAGGCATAGTTGTCTATAGTAATATGAAAGCAAATAAGAAGAACCTGTCAAAGTCTAGAACTCTTGATTAGTTTGATTCCATAATAACCCAATGGAAAAACTGCTAAGCAAGTGCATATTGATTATCTGGAAGGCAGGCTACACGAATAAACAAGTTATGCAAAGGCACGAAATGGATCGCTGGGCCCTACCACCTTGGTGAAAACTTGCTGGGACCCGAGGGGTATATATGCCTCTTGCAAAAGCTTCAGCAGATACCATTGGGGAACAGGCTTTGACCCCATAGGTGATATCTTTTCCCTTCAGATTTAGTCACAGAACATCACTGGAACAGAACAATACATCCACACAGAGCAAACCTGAACTAATATAAACTTCTTCTTACGATTAATTTTCACACTTTTATCATGTAGTGACCGGTGGTGTTGTAAATACCTAAAGAGTCACATATGCCAAGTAAGCATACATGTAAGTGACTACATGTGGTGTGATAGAACTTCAAGACCCTAGGCATAGTTGTCTATAGTAACATGAAAGCAAATAAGAAGAACCTGTCAAAGTCTAGAATTCTTGATTAGTTTGATTCCATAATAACCCAATGGAAGAAATGCTAAGCAAGTGCATATTGATTATCTGGAAGGCAGTCTACACGAATAAACAAGGTATGCAAAGGGGTGAAATGGATCGCTGGGTCCTACCACCTTGGTGAAAACTTGCTGGGAGCCGAGGGTTATATAGGCCTCTTGCAAAAGCTTCAGCAGATACCATTGGGGAACAGGCATTGACCCCATAGGTGATATATTTTCCCTTCAGATTTAGTCAGAGAACATGACTGGAACAGAACAATACATCCACACAGAGCAAACTTGAACTAATATAAACTTCTTCTTACGATTAATTTTCACACTTTTATCTTGTAGTGACCGGTGATGTTGTAAACACCTAAAGAGTAAGCATACATGTAAGTGACTACATTTGGTGTGATAGAACTTCAAGACCCTAGGCATAGTTGTCTATAGTAACATTAAAGCAAATAAGAAGAACCTGTCAAAGTCTAGAACTCTTGATTCGTTTGATTCCATAATAACCCAATGGAAAAACTGCTAAGCAAGTGCATATTGATTATCTGGAGGGCTGGCTACACGAATAAACAAGGCATGCAAAGGGGCGAATTGGATCGCTGGGTCCTACCACCTTGGTGAAAACTTGTTGGGACCCGAGGGGTATATATGCCTCTTGCAAAAGCTTCAGCAGGTAACACTGGGGAACAGGCTTTGACCCCATAGGTGATATCTTTTCCCTTCAGATTTAATCACAGAACATCACTGGAAAAGAACAATACATCCACACTGAGCAAACTTGAACTAATATAAACTTCTTCTTACGATTAATTTTCACACTTTTATCATGTAGTGACCAGTGGTGTTGTAAATACCTAAAGAGTTACATATGCCAAGTAAGCATACATGTAAGTGACTACATGTGGTGTGATAGAACTTCAAGACCCTAGGCATAGTTGTCTATAGTAACATGAAAGCAAATAAGAAGAACCTGTCAAAGTCTAGAACTCTTGATTAGTTTGATTCCATAACAACCCAATGGAAAAACTGCTAAGCAAGTGCATACTGATTATCTGGAAGGCAGGCTTCACGAATAAACAAGGTATGCAAAGGGGCAAAATGGATCGCTGGGTCCTACCACCTTGGTGAAAACTTGCTGGGACCCGAGGGGTATATATGCCTCTTGCAAAAGCTTCAGCAGATACCATTGGGGAAATGGCTTTGACCCCATAGGTGATATCTTTTCCCTTCAGATTTAGTCACAGAACATTACTGGAACAGAACAATACATCCACACAGAGCAAACTTGAACTAATATAAACTTCTTCCTACGATTAATTTTCACACTTTTAGCATATAGTGACCAGTGGTGTTGTAAATACCTAAAGAGTTACATATGCCAAGTAAGCATACATGTAAGTGACTACATGTGGTGTGATAGAACTTCAAGACCCTAGGCATAGTTGTCTATAGTAACATGAAAGCAAATAAGAAGAACCTGTCAAAGTCTAGAATTCTTGATTAGCTTGATTCCATAATAACCCAATGGAAGAAATGCTAAGCAAGTGCATATTGATTATCTGGAGGGCTGGCTACACGAATAAACAAGGTAAGCAAAGGGGCGAAATGGATCGCTGGGCCTTACCACCTTGGTGAAAACTTGCTGGGACCCGAGGGTTATATATGCCTCTTGCAAAAGCTTCAGCAGATACCATTGGGGAACAGGCATTGACCCCATAGGTGATATATTTTAACTTCAGATTTAGTCAGAGAACATGACTGGAACAGAACAATACATCCACACAAAGCAAACTTGAACTAATATAAACTTCTTCTTACGATTAATTTTCACACTTTTATCATGTAGTGACCGGTGACAGGGCTGGACTGGGACAGAAAATCGGCCCTGGCATTTTGGCCCAGACTGGCCCACTACATATGACCATAAACACCACCCATCTTTGCACGCCCTTAAATATGTTTTTGTTCAACTCCTTTTCATTAAAACCACTAATGCCATGTAATGAGTGAGTAGGAACGAGTTAACAGATTAAATAAGTACAAAATTGTAATTTATTAATACAATTGAACTATACTCCACAGTGATGCATCCAAAAAACAAGCTATAAGCTGCATTGGCATAGCAATACCAATGTTTCCCACAGGATCTTGGTAAAACTGTGGTGGGCGGACCTCTGTCCCTCTAGGGGGGTTTGGGGGCATGCCCCCCCTAAGAAAAATTTGTGCATTTTAATGTTAAATTCATTAATCTGGTGCAGTTTGAGAGTTCAAAATTAAAAGGCTCCAACCCATATTAAGTGTGCAAATTAAACAAATAAAAAATCATACCTCTTTTAGTAACAGTGTCTGTCTATATTACACTACTACATAATAATAGTTATAATATTAAACCAATGACAGTAATAGCCATATATTGCAAAACAAATGCACTGAAAAATAAAGAAAACTTTCATAATTAGTTTTGTACTCATTTCTAAACTTGAAAGAGATAAGCACATGATCTTTTATTTTGACGGAAACTGCATCAAGCTTTTATTTTGGCGGAAAACATGGATAAAAACGCGTCTTTTTTACATTCCTGTACATTCCTTGCGTTTCTTCTCCATCTCTCAGACTATTTTGACAGATACACACTTGACACTGCACGCTCACTCAAAGCCCAAAGGGGGAGGTGTGATTGGGCCAGCCCAGTGTCAAGAAATCAATCAAGAAAACAACCAATGGGCCGCTGATCTACGGGTTTCATAAGCCGGTCTGTCAGTGGGAAAAAAAACTAACGCTTACTTTTTTTTGACCAATGCATTACACCGGCACTAACCCAGCACCATCAATTTAAACAAAACAAAACGAATGGGCCGCCGATGTACAAGTTTTATGGGCCGTTAAAAGAAAAAAAAAAGTATGAGATTTATCGGCCCAAAAAGCACGTCGGCCCACCGGGCATTTGCCCGGTATGCCAGATTACCAGTCCAGCCCTGACCGGTGATGTTGTAAACACCTAAAGAGTAAGCATACATGTAAGTGACTACATGTGGTGTGATAGAACTTCAAGACCCTAGGCATAGTTGTCTATAGTAACATGAAAGCAAATAAGAAAAACCTGTCAAAGTCTAGAACTCTTGATTAGTTTGATTCCATAATAACCCAATGGAAAAACTGCTAAGCAAGTGCATATTGATTATCTGGAAGGCAGGCTACACGAATAAACAAGTTATGCAAAGCCACGAAATGGATCGCTGGGCCCTACCACCTTGGTGAAAACTTGCTGGGACCCGAGGGGTATATATGTCTCTTGCAAAAGCTTCAGCAGATACCACTGGGGAACAGGCTTTGACCCCATAGGTGATATCTTTTCCCTTCAGATTTAGTCACAGAACATGACTGGAACAGAACAATACATACACAGAGAGCAAACTTGAACTAATATAAACTTCTTCTTACTATTAATTTTCTCACTTTTATCATATAGTGAACAATGGTGTTGTAAATACCTAAAGAATTACATATGCCAAGTAAGCATACATGTACGTGACTACATGTGGTGTGATAGAACTTCAAGACCCTAGGCATAGTTGTCTATAGTAACATGAAGGCAAATAAGAAGAACCTGTCAAAGTCTAGAACTCTTGATTAGTTTGATTCCATAATAACCCAATGGAAAAACTGCTTAAGCAAGTGCATATTGATTATCTGGAAGGCAGGCTACACGAATAAACAAGTTATGCAAAGGGGCAAAATAGATCGCTGGGTCCTACCACCTTGGTGAAAACTTGCTGGGACCCGAGGGGTATATATGCCTCTTGCAAAAGCTTGAGCAGTTACCATTGGGGAACAGGCTTTGACCCCATAGGTGATATATTTTCCCTTCAGATTTAGTCACACATCATCACTGGAACAGAACAATACATCCACACAGAGCAAACTTGAACTAATATAAACTTTTTCTTACGATTAATTTTCACAATTTTATCATGTAGTGACCGGTGGTGTTGTAAATACCTAAAGAATTACATATGCCAAGTAAGCATACATGTAAGTGACTACATGTGGTGTGATAGAACTTCAAGACCCTAGGCATAGTTGTCTATAGTAACATGAAAGCAAATAAGAAGAACCTGTCAAAGTCTAGAACTCTTGATTAGTTTGATTCCATAATAACCCAATGGAAAAACTGCTAAGCAAGTGCATATTGATTATCTGGAAGGCAGGCTTCACGAATAAACAAGGTATGCAAAGGGGCAAAATGGATCGCTGGGTCCTACCACCTTGGTGAAAACTTGCTGGGACCCGAGGGGTATATATGCCTCTTGCAAAAGCTTCAGCAGATACCATTGGGGAAATGGCTTTGACCCCATAGGTGATATCTTTTCCCTTCAGATTTAGTCACAGAACATCACTGGAACAGAACAATACATCCACACAGAGCAAACTTGAACTAATATAAACTTTTTCTTACGATTAATTTTCACAATTTTATCATGTAGTGACCGGTGGTGTTGTAAATACCTAAAGAATTACATATGCCAAGTAAGCACACATGTAAGTGACTACATGTGGTGTGATAGAACTTCAAGACCCTAGGCATAGTTGTCTATAGTAACATGAAAGCAAATAAGAAGAACCTGTCAAAGTCTAGAACTCTT
Source organism: Scardinius erythrophthalmus (assembly GCF_964197995.2). NCBI lineage: Eukaryota > Metazoa > Chordata > Actinopteri > Cypriniformes > Leuciscidae > Scardinius > Scardinius erythrophthalmus. Next base: position 38,933 of record NW_028296416.1, read on the forward strand.
GATTAGTTTGATTCCATAATAACCCAATGGAAAAACTGCTAAGCAAGTGCATATTGATTTTCTGGAAGGCAGGCTTCACGAATAAACAAGGTATGCAAAGGGGCAAAATGGATCGCTGGGTCCTACCACCTTGGTGAAAACTTGCTGGGACCCGAGGGGTATATATGCCTCTTGCAAAAGCTTCAGCAGATACCATTGGGGAAATGGCTTTGACCCCATAGGTGATATCTTTTCCCTTCAGATTTAGTCACAGAACATCACTGGAACAGAACAATACATCCACACAGAGCAAACTTGAACTAATATAAACTTCTTCTTACGATTAATTTTCACACTTTTAGCATATAGTGACCAGTGGCGTTGTAAATACCTAAAGAGTTACATATGCCAAGTAAGCATACATGTAAGTGACTACATGTGGTGTGATAGAACTTCAAGACCCTAGGCATAGTTGTCTATAGTAACATGAAAGCAAATAAGAAGAACCTGTCAAAGTCTAGAATTCTTGATTAGTTTGATTCCATAATAACCCAATGGAAGAAATGCTAAGCAAGTGCATATTGATTATCTGGACGGCTGGCTACACGAATAAACAAGGTAAGCAAAGGGGCGAAATGGATCGCTGGGCCTTACCACCTTGGTGAAAACTTGCTGTGACCCGAGGGTTATATATGCCTCTTGCAACAGCTTCAGCAGATACCATTGGGGAACAGGCTTTGACCCCATAGTTGATATCTTTACCCTTCAGATTTAGTCAGAGAACATGACTGGAACAGAACAATACATACACAGAGAGCAAACTTGAACTAATATAAACTTCTTCTTACGATTAATTTTCTTACTTTTATCATATAGTGAACAATGGTGTTGTAAATACCTAAAGAATTACATATGCCAAGTAAGCATACATGTAAGTGACTACATGTGGTGTGATAGAACTTCAAGACCCTAGGCAAAGTTGTCTATAGTAACATGAAAGCAAATAAGAAGAACCTGTCAAAGTCTAGAACTCTTGATTAGTTTGATTCCATAATAACCCAATGGAAAAACTGCTAAGCAAGTGCACATTGATTATCTGGAAGGCAGGCTACACGAATAAACAAGTTATGCAAAGGGGCAAAATGGATCGCTGGGTCCTATAACCTTGGTGAAAACTTGCTGGGACCCGAGGGGTATATATGCCTCTTGCAAAAGCTTGAACAGATACCATTGGGGAACAGGCTTTGACCCCATAGGTGATATATTTTCCCTTCAGATTTAGTCACACAACATCACTGGAACAGAACAATACATCCACACAGAGCAAACTTGAACTAATATAAACTTCTTCTTACGATTAATTTCACACTTTTATCTTGTAGTGACCGGTGATGTTGTAAACACCTAAAGAGTAAGCATACATGTAAGTGACTACATTTGGTGTGATAGAACTTCAAGACCCTAGGCATAGTTGTCTATAGTAACATGAAAGCAAATAAGAAGAACCTGTCAAAGTCTAGAACTCTTGATTAGTTTGATTCCATAATAACCCAATGGAAAAACTGCTAAGCAAGTGCATATTGATTATCTGGAAGGCAGGCTACACGAATAAACAAGTTATGCAAAGGGGCAAAATGGATCGCTGGGTCCTATCACCTTGGTGAAAACTTGCTGGGACCCGAGGCGTATATATGCCTCTTGCAAAAGCTTGAGCAGATACCATTGGGGAACAGGCTTTGACCCCATAGGTGATATATTTTCCCTTCAGATTTAGTCACACAACATCACTGGAACAGAACAATACATCCACACAGAGCAAACTTGAACTAATATAAACTTCTTCTTACGATTAATTTCACACTTTTATCTTGTAGTGACCGGTGATGTTGTAAACACCTAAAGAGTAAGCATACATGTAAGTGACTACATTTGGTGTGATAGAACTTCAAGACCCTAGGCATAGTTGTCTATAGTAACATTAAAGCAAATAAGAAGAACCTGTCAAAGTCTAGAACTCTTGATTCGTTTGATTCCATAATAACCCAATGGAAAAACTGCTAAGCAAGTGCATATTGATTATCTGGAGGGCTGGCTACACGAATAAACAAGGCATGCAAAGGGGCGAATTGGATCGCTGGGTCCTACCACCTTGGTGAAAACTTGTTGGGACCCGAGGGGTATATATGCCTCTTGCAAAAGCTTCAGCAGGTAACACTGGGGAACAGGCTTTGACCCCATAGGTGATATCTTTTCCCTTCAGATTTAATCACAGAACATCACTGGAAAAGAACAATACATCCACACTGAGCAAACTTGAACTAATATAAACTTCTTCTTACGATTAATTTTCACACTTTTATCATGTAGTGACCAGTGGTGTTGTAAATACCTAAAGAGTTACATATGCCAAGTAAGCATACATGTAAGTGACTACATGTGGTGTGATAGAACTTCAAGACCCTAGGCATAGTTGTCTATAGTAACATGAAAGCAAATAAGAAGAACCTGTCAAAGTCTAGAATTCTTGATTAGTTTGATTCCATAATAACCCAATGGAAGAAATGCTAAGCAAGTGCATATTGATTATCTGGACGGCTGGCTACACGAATAAACAAGGTAAGCAAAGGGGCGAAATGGATCGCTGGGCCTTACCACCTTGGTGAAAACTTGCTGTGACCCGAGGGTTATATATGCCTCTTGCAACAGCTTCAGCAGATACCATTGGGGAACAGGCTTTGACCCGATAGTTGATATCTTTTCCCTTCAGATTTAGTCAGAGAACATGACTGGAACAGAACAATACATACACAGAGAGCAAACTTGAACTAATATAAACTTCTTCTTACGATTAATTTTCTTACTTTTATCATATAGTGAACAATGGTGTTGTAAATACCTAAAGAATTACATATGCCAAGTAAGCATACATGTAAGTGACTACATGTGGTGTGATAGAACTTCAAGACCCTAGGCAAAGTTGTCTATAGTAACATGAAAGCAAATAAGAAGAACCTGTCAAAGTCTAGAACTCTTGATTAGTTTGATTCCATAATAACCCAATGGAAAAACTGCTAAGCAAGTGCATATTGATTATCTGGAAGGCAGGCTACACGAATAAACAAGTTATGCAAAGGGGCAAAATGGATCGCTGGGTCCTATCACCTTGGTGAAAACTTGCTGGGACCCGAGGGGTATATATGCCTCTTGCAAAAGCTTGAGCAGATACCATTGGGGAACAGGCTTTGACCCCATAGGTGATATATTTTCCCTTCAGATTTAGTCACACAACATCACTGGAACAGAACAATACATCCACACAGAGCAAACTTGAACTAATATAAACTTCTTCTTACGATTAATTTCACACTTTTATCTTGTAGTGACCGGTGATGTTGTAAACACCTAAAGAGTAAGCATACATGTAAGTGACTACATTTGGTGTGATAGAACTTCAAGACCCTAGGCATAGTTGTCTATAGTAATATGAAAGCAAATAAGAAGAACCTGTCAAAGTCTAGAACTCTTGATTAGTTTGATTCCATAATAACCCAATGGAAAAACTGCTAAGCAAGTGCATATTGATTATCTGGAAGGCAGGCTACACGAATAAACAAGTTATGCAAAGGCACGAAATGGATCGCTGGGCCCTACCACCTTGGTGAAAACTTGCTGGGACCCGAGGGGTATATATGCCTCTTGCAAAAGCTTCAGCAGATACCATTGGGGAACAGGCTTTGACCCCATAGGTGATATCTTTTCCCTTCAGATTTAGTCACAGAACATCACTGGAACAGAACAATACATCCACACAGAGCAAACCTGAACTAATATAAACTTCTTCTTACGATTAATTTTCACACTTTTATCATGTAGTGACCGGTGGTGTTGTAAATACCTAAAGAGTCACATATGCCAAGTAAGCATACATGTAAGTGACTACATGTGGTGTGATAGAACTTCAAGACCCTAGGCATAGTTGTCTATAGTAACATGAAAGCAAATAAGAAGAACCTGTCAAAGTCTAGAATTCTTGATTAGTTTGATTCCATAATAACCCAATGGAAGAAATGCTAAGCAAGTGCATATTGATTATCTGGAAGGCAGTCTACACGAATAAACAAGGTATGCAAAGGGGTGAAATGGATCGCTGGGTCCTACCACCTTGGTGAAAACTTGCTGGGAGCCGAGGGTTATATAGGCCTCTTGCAAAAGCTTCAGCAGATACCATTGGGGAACAGGCATTGACCCCATAGGTGATATATTTTCCCTTCAGATTTAGTCAGAGAACATGACTGGAACAGAACAATACATCCACACAGAGCAAACTTGAACTAATATAAACTTCTTCTTACGATTAATTTTCACACTTTTATCTTGTAGTGACCGGTGATGTTGTAAACACCTAAAGAGTAAGCATACATGTAAGTGACTACATTTGGTGTGATAGAACTTCAAGACCCTAGGCATAGTTGTCTATAGTAACATTAAAGCAAATAAGAAGAACCTGTCAAAGTCTAGAACTCTTGATTCGTTTGATTCCATAATAACCCAATGGAAAAACTGCTAAGCAAGTGCATATTGATTATCTGGAGGGCTGGCTACACGAATAAACAAGGCATGCAAAGGGGCGAATTGGATCGCTGGGTCCTACCACCTTGGTGAAAACTTGTTGGGACCCGAGGGGTATATATGCCTCTTGCAAAAGCTTCAGCAGGTAACACTGGGGAACAGGCTTTGACCCCATAGGTGATATCTTTTCCCTTCAGATTTAATCACAGAACATCACTGGAAAAGAACAATACATCCACACTGAGCAAACTTGAACTAATATAAACTTCTTCTTACGATTAATTTTCACACTTTTATCATGTAGTGACCAGTGGTGTTGTAAATACCTAAAGAGTTACATATGCCAAGTAAGCATACATGTAAGTGACTACATGTGGTGTGATAGAACTTCAAGACCCTAGGCATAGTTGTCTATAGTAACATGAAAGCAAATAAGAAGAACCTGTCAAAGTCTAGAACTCTTGATTAGTTTGATTCCATAACAACCCAATGGAAAAACTGCTAAGCAAGTGCATACTGATTATCTGGAAGGCAGGCTTCACGAATAAACAAGGTATGCAAAGGGGCAAAATGGATCGCTGGGTCCTACCACCTTGGTGAAAACTTGCTGGGACCCGAGGGGTATATATGCCTCTTGCAAAAGCTTCAGCAGATACCATTGGGGAAATGGCTTTGACCCCATAGGTGATATCTTTTCCCTTCAGATTTAGTCACAGAACATTACTGGAACAGAACAATACATCCACACAGAGCAAACTTGAACTAATATAAACTTCTTCCTACGATTAATTTTCACACTTTTAGCATATAGTGACCAGTGGTGTTGTAAATACCTAAAGAGTTACATATGCCAAGTAAGCATACATGTAAGTGACTACATGTGGTGTGATAGAACTTCAAGACCCTAGGCATAGTTGTCTATAGTAACATGAAAGCAAATAAGAAGAACCTGTCAAAGTCTAGAATTCTTGATTAGCTTGATTCCATAATAACCCAATGGAAGAAATGCTAAGCAAGTGCATATTGATTATCTGGAGGGCTGGCTACACGAATAAACAAGGTAAGCAAAGGGGCGAAATGGATCGCTGGGCCTTACCACCTTGGTGAAAACTTGCTGGGACCCGAGGGTTATATATGCCTCTTGCAAAAGCTTCAGCAGATACCATTGGGGAACAGGCATTGACCCCATAGGTGATATATTTTAACTTCAGATTTAGTCAGAGAACATGACTGGAACAGAACAATACATCCACACAAAGCAAACTTGAACTAATATAAACTTCTTCTTACGATTAATTTTCACACTTTTATCATGTAGTGACCGGTGACAGGGCTGGACTGGGACAGAAAATCGGCCCTGGCATTTTGGCCCAGACTGGCCCACTACATATGACCATAAACACCACCCATCTTTGCACGCCCTTAAATATGTTTTTGTTCAACTCCTTTTCATTAAAACCACTAATGCCATGTAATGAGTGAGTAGGAACGAGTTAACAGATTAAATAAGTACAAAATTGTAATTTATTAATACAATTGAACTATACTCCACAGTGATGCATCCAAAAAACAAGCTATAAGCTGCATTGGCATAGCAATACCAATGTTTCCCACAGGATCTTGGTAAAACTGTGGTGGGCGGACCTCTGTCCCTCTAGGGGGGTTTGGGGGCATGCCCCCCCTAAGAAAAATTTGTGCATTTTAATGTTAAATTCATTAATCTGGTGCAGTTTGAGAGTTCAAAATTAAAAGGCTCCAACCCATATTAAGTGTGCAAATTAAACAAATAAAAAATCATACCTCTTTTAGTAACAGTGTCTGTCTATATTACACTACTACATAATAATAGTTATAATATTAAACCAATGACAGTAATAGCCATATATTGCAAAACAAATGCACTGAAAAATAAAGAAAACTTTCATAATTAGTTTTGTACTCATTTCTAAACTTGAAAGAGATAAGCACATGATCTTTTATTTTGACGGAAACTGCATCAAGCTTTTATTTTGGCGGAAAACATGGATAAAAACGCGTCTTTTTTACATTCCTGTACATTCCTTGCGTTTCTTCTCCATCTCTCAGACTATTTTGACAGATACACACTTGACACTGCACGCTCACTCAAAGCCCAAAGGGGGAGGTGTGATTGGGCCAGCCCAGTGTCAAGAAATCAATCAAGAAAACAACCAATGGGCCGCTGATCTACGGGTTTCATAAGCCGGTCTGTCAGTGGGAAAAAAAACTAACGCTTACTTTTTTTTGACCAATGCATTACACCGGCACTAACCCAGCACCATCAATTTAAACAAAACAAAACGAATGGGCCGCCGATGTACAAGTTTTATGGGCCGTTAAAAGAAAAAAAAAAGTATGAGATTTATCGGCCCAAAAAGCACGTCGGCCCACCGGGCATTTGCCCGGTATGCCAGATTACCAGTCCAGCCCTGACCGGTGATGTTGTAAACACCTAAAGAGTAAGCATACATGTAAGTGACTACATGTGGTGTGATAGAACTTCAAGACCCTAGGCATAGTTGTCTATAGTAACATGAAAGCAAATAAGAAAAACCTGTCAAAGTCTAGAACTCTTGATTAGTTTGATTCCATAATAACCCAATGGAAAAACTGCTAAGCAAGTGCATATTGATTATCTGGAAGGCAGGCTACACGAATAAACAAGTTATGCAAAGCCACGAAATGGATCGCTGGGCCCTACCACCTTGGTGAAAACTTGCTGGGACCCGAGGGGTATATATGTCTCTTGCAAAAGCTTCAGCAGATACCACTGGGGAACAGGCTTTGACCCCATAGGTGATATCTTTTCCCTTCAGATTTAGTCACAGAACATGACTGGAACAGAACAATACATACACAGAGAGCAAACTTGAACTAATATAAACTTCTTCTTACTATTAATTTTCTCACTTTTATCATATAGTGAACAATGGTGTTGTAAATACCTAAAGAATTACATATGCCAAGTAAGCATACATGTACGTGACTACATGTGGTGTGATAGAACTTCAAGACCCTAGGCATAGTTGTCTATAGTAACATGAAGGCAAATAAGAAGAACCTGTCAAAGTCTAGAACTCTTGATTAGTTTGATTCCATAATAACCCAATGGAAAAACTGCTTAAGCAAGTGCATATTGATTATCTGGAAGGCAGGCTACACGAATAAACAAGTTATGCAAAGGGGCAAAATAGATCGCTGGGTCCTACCACCTTGGTGAAAACTTGCTGGGACCCGAGGGGTATATATGCCTCTTGCAAAAGCTTGAGCAGTTACCATTGGGGAACAGGCTTTGACCCCATAGGTGATATATTTTCCCTTCAGATTTAGTCACACATCATCACTGGAACAGAACAATACATCCACACAGAGCAAACTTGAACTAATATAAACTTTTTCTTACGATTAATTTTCACAATTTTATCATGTAGTGACCGGTGGTGTTGTAAATACCTAAAGAATTACATATGCCAAGTAAGCATACATGTAAGTGACTACATGTGGTGTGATAGAACTTCAAGACCCTAGGCATAGTTGTCTATAGTAACATGAAAGCAAATAAGAAGAACCTGTCAAAGTCTAGAATTCTTGATTAGTTTGATTCCATAATAACCCAATGGAAGAAATGCTAAGCAAGTGCATATTGATTATCTGGACGGCTGGCTACACGAATAAACAAGGTAAGCAAAGGGGCGAAATGGATCGCTGGGCCTTACCACCTTGGTGAAAACTTGCTGTGACCCGAGGGTTATATATGCCTCTTGCAACAGCTTCAGCAGATACCATTGGGGAACAGGCTTTGACCCCATAGTTGATATCTTTACCCTTCAGATTTAGTCAGAGAACATGACTGGAACAGAACAATACATACACAGAGAGCAAACTTGAACTAATATAAACTTCTTCTTACGATTAATTTTCTTACTTTTATCATATAGTGAACAATGGTGTTGTAAATACCTAAAGAATTACATATGCCAAGTAAGCATACATGTAAGTGACTACATGTGGTGTGATAGAACTTCAAGACCCTAGGCAAAGTTGTCTATAGTAACATGAAAGCAAATAAGAAGAACCTGTCAAAGTCTAGAACTCTTGATTAGTTTGATTCCATAATAACCCAATGGAAAAACTGCTAAGCAAGTGCATATTGATTATCTGGAAGGCAGGCTACACGAATTAACAAGTTATGCAAAGGGGCAAAATGGATCGCTGGGTCCTATAACCTTGGTGAAAACTTGCTGGGACCCGAGGGGTATATATGCCTCTTGCAAAAGCTTGAGCAGATACCATTGGGGAACAGGCTTTGACCCCATAGGTGATATATTTTCCCTTCAGATTTAGTCACACAACATCACTGGAACAGAACAATACATCCACACAGAGCAAACTTGAACTAATATAAACTTCTTCTTAAGATTACTTTCACACTTTTATCTTGTAGTGACCGGTGATGTTGTAAACACCTAAAGAGTAAGCATACATGTAAGTGACTACATTTGGTGTGATAGAACTTCAAGACCCTAGGCATAGTTGTCTATAGTAACATGAAAGCAAATAAGAAGAACCTGTCAAAGTCTAGAACTCTTGATTAGTTTGATTCCATAATAACCCAATGGAAAAACTGCTAAGCAAGTGCATATTGATTATCTGGAAGGCAGGCTACACGAATAAACAAGTTATGCAAAGGGGCAAAATGGATCGCTGGGTCCTATCACCTTGGTGAAAACTTGCTGGGACCCGAGGCGTATATATGCCTCTTGCAAAAGCTTGAGCAGATACCATTGGGGAACAGGCTTTGACCCCATAGGTGATATATTTTCCCTTCAGATTTAGTCACACAACATCACTGGAACAGAACAATACATCCACACAGAGCAAACTTGAACTAATATAAACTTCTTCTTACGATTAATTTCACACTTTTATCTTGTAGTGACCGGTGATGTTGTAAACACCTAAAGAGTAAGCATACATGTAAGTGACTACATTTGGTGTGATAGAACTTCAAGACCCTAGGCATAGTTGTCTATAGTAACATGAAAGCAAATAAGAAGAACCTGTCAAAGTCTAGAACTCTTGATTCGTTTGATTCCATAATTACCCAATGGAAAAACTGCTAAGCAAGTGCATATTGATTATCTGGAGGGCTGGCTACACGAATAAACAAGGCATGCAGAGGGGCGAATTGGATCGCTGGGTCCTACCACCTTGGTGAAAACTTGTTGGGACCCGAGGGGTATATATGCCTCTTGCAAAAGCTTCAGCAGGTAACACTGGGGAACAGGCTTTGACCCCATAGGTGATATCTTTTCCCTTCAGATTTAATCACAGAACATCACTGGAAAAGAACAATACATCCACACTGAGCAAACTTGAACTAATATAAACTTCTTCTTACGATTAATTTTCACACTTTTATCATGTAGTGACCAGTGGTGTTGTAAATACCTAAAGAGTTACATATGCCAAGTAAGCATACATGTAAGTGACTACATGTGGTGTGATAGAACTTCAAGACCCTAGGCATAGTTGTCTATAGTAACATGAAAGCAAATAAGAAGAACCTGTCAAAGTCTAGAACTCTTGATTAGTTTGATTCCATAACAACCCAATGGAAAAACTGCTAAGCAAGTGCATACTGATTATCTGGAAGGCAGGCTTCACGAATAAACAAGGTATGCAAAGGGGCAAAATGGATCGCTGGGTCCTACCACCTTGGTGAAAACTTGCTGGGACCCGAGGGGTATATATGCCTCTTGCAAAAGCTTCAGCAGATACCATTGGGGAAATGGCTTTGACCCCATAGGTGATATCTTTTCCCTTCAGATTTAGTCACAGAACATCACTGGAACAGAACAATACATCCACACAGAGCAAACTTGAACTAATATAAACTTCTTCTTACGATTAATTTTCACACTTTTAGCATATAGTGACCAGTGGCGTTGTAAATACCTAAAGAGTTACATATGCCAAGTAAGCATACATGTAAGTGACTACATGTGGTGTGATAGAACTTCAAGACCCTAGGCATAGTTGTCTATAGTAACATGAAAGCAAATAAGAAGAACCTGTCAAAGTCTAGAATTCTTGATTAGTTTGATTCCATAATAACCCAATGGAAGAAATGCTAAGCAAGTGCATATTGATTATCTGGACGGCTGGCTACACGAATAAACAAGGTAAGCAAAGGGGCGAAATGGATCGCTGGGCCTTACCACCTTGGTGAAAACTTGCTGTGACCCGAGGGTTATATATGCCTCTTGCAACAGCTTCAGCAGATACCATTGGGGAACAGGCTTTGAACCCATAGTTGATATCTTTTCCCTTCAGATTTAGTCAGAGAACATGACTGGAACAGAACAATACATACACAGAGAGCAAACTTGAACTAATATAAACTTCTTCTTACGATTAATTTTCTTAATTTTATCATATAGTGAACAATGGTGTTGTAAATACCTAAAGAATTACATATGCCAAGTAAGCATACATGTAAGTGACTACATGTGGTGTGATAGAACTTCAAGACCCTAGGCAAAGTTGTCTATAGTAACATGAAAGCAAATAAGAAGAACCTGTCAAAGTCTAGAACTCTTGATTAGTTTGATTCCATAATAACCCAATGGAAAAACTGCTAAGCAAGTGCATATTGATTATCTGGAAGGCAGGCTACACGAATAAACAAGTTATGCAAAGGGGCAAAATGGATCGCTGGGTCCTATCACCTTGGTGAAAACTTGCTGGGACCCGAGGGGTATATATGCCTCTTGCAAAAGCTTGAGCAGATACCATTGGGGAACAGGCTTTGACCCCATAGGTGATATATTTTCCCTTCAGATTTAGTCAGAGAACATGACTGGAACAGAACAATACATCCACACAGAGCAAACTTGAACTAATATAAACTTCTTCTTACGATTAATTTTCACACTTTTATCTTGTAGTGACCGGTGATGTTGTAAACACCTAAAGAGTAAGCATACATGTAAGTGACTACATTTGGTGTGATAGAACTTCAAGACCCTAGGCATAGTTGTCTATAGTAACATGAAAGCAAATAAGAAGAACCTGTCAAAGTCTAGAACTCTTGATTAGTTTGATTCCATAATAACCCAATGGAAAAACTGCTAAGCAAGTGCATATTGATTATCTGGAGGGCTGGCTACACGAATAAACAAGGCATGCAAAGGGGCGAATTGGATCGCTGGGTCCTACCACCTTGGTGAAAACTTGTTGGGACCCGAGGGGTATATATGCCTCTTGCAAAAGCTTCAGCAGTTAACACTGGGGAACAGGCTTTGACCCCATAGGTGATATCTTTTCCCTTCAGATTTAATCACAGAACATCACTGGAAAAGAACAATACATCCACACTGAGCAAACTTGAACTAATATAAACTTCTTCTTACGATTAATTTTCACACTTTTATCATGTAGTGACCAGTGGTGTTGTAAATACCTAAAGAGTTACATATGCCAAGTAAGCATACATGTAAGTGACTACATGTGGTGTGATAGAACTTCAAGACCCTAGGCATAGTTGTCTATAGTAACATGAAAGCAAATAAGAAGAACCTGTCAAAGTCTAGAACTCTTGATTAGTTTGATTCCATAATAACCCAATGGAAAAACTGCTAAGCAAGTGCATATTGATTATCTGGAAGGCAGGCTTCACGAATAAACAAGGTATGCAAAGGGGCAAAATGGATCGCTGGGTCCTACCACCTTGGTGAAAACTTGCTGGGACCCGAGGGGTATATATGCCTCTTGCAAAAGCTTCAGCAGATACCATTGGGGAAATGGCTTTGACCCCATATGTGATATCTTTTCCCTTCAGATTTAGTCACAGAACATCACTGGAACAGAACAATACATCCACACAGAGCAAACTTGAACTAATATAAACTTCTTCCTACGATTAATTTTCACACTTTTAGCATATAGTGACCAGTGGTGTTGTAAATACCTAAAGAGTTACATATGCCAAGTAAGCATACATGTAAGTGACTACATGTGGTGTGATAGAACTTCAAGACCCTAGGCATAGTTGTCTATAGTAACATGAAAGCAAATAAGAAGAACCTGTCAAAGTCTAGAATTCTTGATTAGCTTGATTCCATAATAACCCAATGGAAGAAATGCTAAGCAAGTGCATATTGATTATCTGGAGGGCTGGCTACACGAATAAACAAGGTAAGCAAAGGGGCGAAATGGATCGCTGGGCCTTACCACCTTGGTGAAAACTTGCTGGGACCCGAGGGTTATATATGCCTCTTGCAAAAGCTTCAGCAGATACCATTGGGGAACAGGCATTGACCCCATAGGTGATATATTTTAACTTCAGATTTAGTCAGAGAACATGACTGGAACAGAACAATACATCCACACAAAGCAAACTTGAACTAATATAAACTTCTTCTTACGATTAATTTTCACACTTTTATCATGTAGTGACCGGTGACAGGGCTGGACTGGGACAGAAAATCGGCCCTGGCATTTTGGCCCAGACTGGCCCACTACATATGACCATAAACACCACCCATCTTTGCACGCCCTTAAATATGTTTTTGTTCAACTCCTTTTCATTAAAACCACTAATGCCATGTAATGAGTGAGTAGGAACGAGTTAACAGATTAAATAAGTACAAAATTGTAATTTATTAATACAATTGAACTATACTCCACAGTGATGCATCCAAAAAACAAGCTATAAGCTGCATTGGCATAGCAATACCAATGTTTCCCACAGGATCTTGGTAAAACTGTGGTGGGCGGACCTCTGTCCCTCTAGGGGGGTTTGGGGGCATGCCCCCCCTAAGAAAAATGTGTGCATTTTAATGTTAAATTCATTAATCTGGTGCAGTTTGAGAGTTCAAAATTAAAAGGCTCCAACCCATATTAAGTGTGCAAATTAAACAAATAAAAAATCATACCTCTTTTAGTAACAGTGTCTGTCTATATTACACTACTACATAATAATAGTTATAATATTAAACCAATGACAGTAATAGCCATATATTGCAAAACAAATGCACTGAAAAATAAAGAAAACTTTCATAATTAGTTTTGTACTCATTTCTAAACTTGAAAGAGATAAGCACATGATCTTTTATTTTGACGGAAACTGCATCAAGCTTTTATTTTGGCGGAAAACATGGATAAAAACGCGTCTTTTTTACATTCCTGTACATTCCTTGCGTTTCTTCTCCATCTCTCAGACTATTTTGACAGATACACACTTGACACTGCACGCTCACTCAAAGCCCAAAGGGGGAGGTGTGATTGGGCCAGCCCAGTGTCAAGAAATCAATCAAGAAAACAACCAATGGGCCGCTGATCTACGGGTTTCATAAGCCGGTCTGTCAGTGGGAAAAAAACCTAACGCTTACTTTTTTTTGACCAATTCATTACACCGGCACTAACCCAGCACCATCAATTTAAACAAAACAAAACGAATGGGCCGCCGATGTACAAGTTTTATGGGCCGTTAAAAGAAAAAAAAAAGTATGAGATTTATCGGCCCAAAAAGCACGTCGGCCCACCGGGCATTTGCCCGGTATGCCAGATTACCAGTCCAGCCCTGACCGGTGATGTTGTAAACACCTAAAGAGTAAGCATACATGTAAGTGACTACATGTGGTGTGATAGAACTTCAAGACCCTAGGCATAGTTGTCTATAGTAACATGAAAGCAAATAAGAAAAACCTGTCAAAGTCTAGAACTCTTGATTAGTTTGATTCCATAATAACCCAATGGAAAAACTGCTAAGCAAGTGCATATTGATTATCTGGAAGGTAGGCTACACGAATAAACAAGTTATGCAAAGCCACGAAATGGATCGCTGGGCCCTACCACCTTGGTGAAAACTTGCTGGGACCCGAGGGGTATATATGTCTCTTGCAAAAGCTTCAGCAGATACCACTGGGGAACAGGCTTTGACCCCACAGGTGATATCTTTTCCCTTCAGATTTAGTCACAGAACATGACTGGAACAGAACAATACATACACAGAGAGCAAACTTGAACTAATATAAACTTCTTCTTACGATTAATTTTCTCACTTTTATCATATAGTGAACAATGGTGTTGTAAATACCTAAAGAATTACATATGCCAAGTAAGCATACATGTACGTGACTACATGTGGTGTGATAGAACTTCAAGACCCTAGGCATAGTTGTCTATAGTAACATGAAAGCAAATAAGAAGAACCTGTCAAAGTCTAGAACTCTTGATTAGTTTGATTCCATAATAACCCAATGGAAAAACTGCTAAGCAAGTGCATATTGATTATCTGGAAGGCAGGCTACACGAATAAACAAGTTATGCAAAGGGGCAAAATAGATCGCTGGGTCCTACCACCTTGGTGAAAACTTGCTGGGACCCGAGGGGTATATATGCCTCTTGCAAAAGCTTGAGCAGTTACCATTGGGGAACAGGCTTTGACCCCATAGGTGATATCTTTTCCCTTCAGATTTAGTCAGAGAACATGACTGGAACAGAACAATACATCCACACAGAGCAAACTTGAACTAATATAAACTTTTTCTTACGATTAATTTTCACAATTTTATCATGTAGTGACCGGTGGTGTTGTAAATACCTAAAGAATTACATATGCCAAGTAAGCATACATGTAAGTGACTACATGTGGTGTGATAGAACTTCAAGACCCTAGGCATAGTTGTCTATAGTAACATGAAAGCAAATAAGAAGAACCTGTCAAAGTCTAGAACTCTTGATTAGTTTGATTCCATAATAACCCAATGGAAAAACTGCTAAGCAAGTGCATATTGATTATCTGGAAGGCAGGCTTCACGAATAAACAAGGTATGCAAAGGGGCAAAATGGATCGCTGGGTCCTACCACCTTGGTGAAAACTTGCTGGGACCCGAGGGGTATATATGCCTCTTGCAAAAGCTTCAGCAGATACCATTGGGGAAATGGCTTTGACCCCATAGGTGATATCTTTTCCCTTCAGATTTAGTCACAGAACATCACTGGAACAGAACAATACATCCACACAGAGCAAACTTGAACTAATATAAACTTCTTCTTACGATTAATTTTCACACTTTTAGCATATAGTGACCAGTGGCGCTGTAAATACCTAAAGAGTTACATATGCCAAGTAAGCATACATGTAAGTGACTACATGTGGTGTGATAGAACTTCAAGACCCTAGGCATAGTTGTCTATAGTAACATGAAAGCAAATAAGAAGAACCTGTCAAAGTCTAGAATTCTTGATTAGTTTGATTCCATAATAACCCAATGGAAGAAATGCTAAGCAAGTGCATATTGATTATCTGGACGGCTGGCTACACGAATAAACAAGGTAAGCAAAGGGGCGAAATGGATCGCTGGGCCTTACCACCTTGGTGAAAACTTGCTGTGACCCGAGGGTTATATATGCCTCTTGCAACAGCTTCAGCAGATACCATTGGGGAACAGGCTTTGACCCGATAGTTGATATCTTTTCCCTTCAGATTTAGTCAGAGAACATGACTGGAACAGAACAATACATACACAGAGAGCAAACTTGAACTAATATAAACTTCTTCTTACGATTAATTTTCTTACTTTTATCATATAGTGAACAATGGTGTTGTAAATACCTAAAGAATTACATATGCCAAGTAAGCATACATGTAAGTGACTACATGTGGTGTGATAGAACTTCAAGACCCTAGGCAAAGTTGTCTATAGTAACATGAAAGCAAATAAGAAGAACCTGTCAAAGTCTAGAACTCTTGATTAGTTTGATTCCATAATAACCCAATGGAAAAACTGCTAAGCAAGTGCATATTGATTATCTGGAAGGCAGGCTACACGAATAAACAAGTTATGCAAAGGGGCAAAATGGATCGCTGGGTCCTATCACCTTGGTGAAAACTTGCTGGGACCCGAGGGGTATATATGCCTCTTGCAAAAGCTTGAGCAGATACCATTGGGGAACAGGCTTTGACCCCATAGGTGATATCTTTTCCCTTCAGATTTAGTCACACAACATCACTGGAACAGAACAATACATCCACACAGAGCAAACTTGAACTAATATAAACTTCTTCTTACGATTAATTTCACACTTTTATCTTGTAGTGACCGGTGATGTTGTAAACACCTAAAGAGTAAGCATACATGTAAGTGACTACATTTGGTGTGATAGAACTTCAAGACCCTAGGCATAGTTGTCTATAGTAATATGAAAGCAAATAAGAAGAACCTGTCAAAGTCTAGAACTCTTGATTAGTTTGATTCCATAATAACCCAATGGAAAAACTGCTAAGCAAGTGCATATTGATTATCTGGAAGGCAGGCTACACGAATAAACAAGTTATGCAAAGGCACGAAATGGATCGCTGGGCCCTACCACCTTGGTGAAAACTTGCTGGGACCCGAGGGGTATATATGCCTCTTGCAAAAGCTTCAGCAGATACCATTGGGGAACAGGCTTTGACCCCATAGGTGATATCTTTTCCCTTCAGATTTAGTCACAGAACATCACTGGAACAGAACAATACATCCACACAGAGCAAACCTGAACTAATATAAACTTCTTCTTACGATTAATTTTCACACTTTTATCATGTAGTGACCGGTGGTGTTGTAAATACCTAAAGAGTCACATATGCCAAGTAAGCATACATGTAAGTGACTACATGTGGTGTGATAGAACTTCAAGACCCTAGGCATAGTTGTCTATAGTAACATGAAAGCAAATAAGAAGAACCTGTCAAAGTCTAGAATTCTTGATTAGTTTGATTCCATAATAACCCAATGGAAGAAATGCTAAGCAAGTGCATATTGATTATCTGGAAGGCAGTCTACACGAATAAACAAGGTATGCAAAGGGGTGAAATGGATCGCTGGGTCCTACCACCTTGGTGAAAACTTGCTGGGAGCCGAGGGTTATATAGGCCTCTTGCAAAAGCTTCAGCAGATACCATTGGGGAACAGGCATTGACCCCATAGGTGATATATTTTCCCTTCAGATTTAGTCAGAGAACATGACTGGAACAGAACAATACATCCACACAGAGCAAACTTGAACTAATATAAACTTCTTCTTACGATTAATTTTCACACTTTTATCTTGTAGTGACCGGTGATGTTGTAAACACCTAAAGAGTAAGCATACATGTAAGTGACTACATTTGGTGTGATAGAACTTCAAGACCCTAGGCATAGTTGTCTATAGTAACATTAAAGCAAATAAGAAGAACCTGTCAAAGTCTAGAACTCTTGATTCGTTTGATTCCATAATAACCCAATGGAAAAACTGCTAAGCAAGTGCATATTGATTATCTGGAGGGCTGGCTACACGAATAAACAAGGCATGCAAAGGGGCGAATTGGATCGCTGGGTCCTACCACCTTGGTGAAAACTTGTTGGGACCCGAGGGGTATATATGCCTCTTGCAAAAGCTTCAGCAGGTAACACTGGGGAACAGGCTTTGACCCCATAGGTGATATCTTTTCCCTTCAGATTTAATCACAGAACATCACTGGAAAAGAACAATACATCCACACTGAGCAAACTTGAACTAATATAAACTTCTTCTTACGATTAATTTTCACACTTTTATCATGTAGTGACCAGTGGTGTTGTAAATACCTAAAGAGTTACATATGCCAAGTAAGCATACATGTAAGTGACTACATGTGGTGTGATAGAACTTCAAGACCCTAGGCATAGTTGTCTATAGTAACATGAAAGCAAATAAGAAGAACCTGTCAAAGTCTAGAACTCTTGATTAGTTTGATTCCATAACAACCCAATGGAAAAACTGCTAAGCAAGTGCATACTGATTATCTGGAAGGCAGGCTTCACGAATAAACAAGGTATGCAAAGGGGCAAAATGGATCGCTGGGTCCTACCACCTTGGTGAAAACTTGCTGGGACCCGAGGGGTATATATGCCTCTTGCAAAAGCTTCAGCAGATACCATTGGGGAAATGGCTTTGACCCCATAGGTGATATCTTTTCCCTTCAGATTTAGTCACAGAACATTACTGGAACAGAACAATACATCCACACAGAGCAAACTTGAACTAATATAAACTTCTTCCTACGATTAATTTTCACACTTTTAGCATATAGTGACCAGTGGTGTTGTAAATACCTAAAGAGTTACATATGCCAAGTAAGCATACATGTAAGTGACTACATGTGGTGTGATAGAACTTCAAGACCCTAGGCATAGTTGTCTATAGTAACATGAAAGCAAATAAGAAGAACCTGTCAAAGTCTAGAATTCTTGATTAGCTTGATTCCATAATAACCCAATGGAAGAAATGCTAAGCAAGTGCATATTGATTATCTGGAGGGCTGGCTACACGAATAAACAAGGTAAGCAAAGGGGCGAAATGGATCGCTGGGCCTTACCACCTTGGTGAAAACTTGCTGGGACCCGAGGGTTATATATGCCTCTTGCAAAAGCTTCAGCAGATACCATTGGGGAACAGGCATTGACCCCATAGGTGATATATTTTAACTTCAGATTTAGTCAGAGAACATGACTGGAACAGAACAATACATCCACACAAAGCAAACTTGAACTAATATAAACTTCTTCTTACGATTAATTTTCACACTTTTATCATGTAGTGACCGGTGACAGGGCTGGACTGGGACAGAAAATCGGCCCTGGCATTTTGGCCCAGACTGGCCCACTACATATGACCATAAACACCACCCATCTTTGCACGCCCTTAAATATGTTTTTGTTCAACTCCTTTTCATTAAAACCACTAATGCCATGTAATGAGTGAGTAGGAACGAGTTAACAGATTAAATAAGTACAAAATTGTAATTTATTAATACAATTGAACTATACTCCACAGTGATGCATCCAAAAAACAAGCTATAAGCTGCATTGGCATAGCAATACCAATGTTTCCCACAGGATCTTGGTAAAACTGTGGTGGGCGGACCTCTGTCCCTCTAGGGGGGTTTGGGGGCATGCCCCCCCTAAGAAAAATTTGTGCATTTTAATGTTAAATTCATTAATCTGGTGCAGTTTGAGAGTTCAAAATTAAAAGGCTCCAACCCATATTAAGTGTGCAAATTAAACAAATAAAAAATCATACCTCTTTTAGTAACAGTGTCTGTCTATATTACACTACTACATAATAATAGTTATAATATTAAACCAATGACAGTAATAGCCATATATTGCAAAACAAATGCACTGAAAAATAAAGAAAACTTTCATAATTAGTTTTGTACTCATTTCTAAACTTGAAAGAGATAAGCACATGATCTTTTATTTTGACGGAAACTGCATCAAGCTTTTATTTTGGCGGAAAACATGGATAAAAACGCGTCTTTTTTACATTCCTGTACATTCCTTGCGTTTCTTCTCCATCTCTCAGACTATTTTGACAGATACACACTTGACACTGCACGCTCACTCAAAGCCCAAAGGGGGAGGTGTGATTGGGCCAGCCCAGTGTCAAGAAATCAATCAAGAAAACAACCAATGGGCCGCTGATCTACGGGTTTCATAAGCCGGTCTGTCAGTGGGAAAAAAAACTAACGCTTACTTTTTTTTGACCAATGCATTACACCGGCACTAACCCAGCACCATCAATTTAAACAAAACAAAACGAATGGGCCGCCGATGTACAAGTTTTATGGGCCGTTAAAAGAAAAAAAAAAGTATGAGATTTATCGGCCCAAAAAGCACGTCGGCCCACCGGGCATTTGCCCGGTATGCCAGATTACCAGTCCAGCCCTGACCGGTGATGTTGTAAACACCTAAAGAGTAAGCATACATGTAAGTGACTACATGTGGTGTGATAGAACTTCAAGACCCTAGGCATAGTTGTCTATAGTAACATGAAAGCAAATAAGAAAAACCTGTCAAAGTCTAGAACTCTTGATTAGTTTGATTCCATAATAACCCAATGGAAAAACTGCTAAGCAAGTGCATATTGATTATCTGGAAGGCAGGCTACACGAATAAACAAGTTATGCAAAGCCACGAAATGGATCGCTGGGCCCTACCACCTTGGTGAAAACTTGCTGGGACCCGAGGGGTATATATGTCTCTTGCAAAAGCTTCAGCAGATACCACTGGGGAACAGGCTTTGACCCCATAGGTGATATCTTTTCCCTTCAGATTTAGTCACAGAACATGACTGGAACAGAACAATACATACACAGAGAGCAAACTTGAACTAATATAAACTTCTTCTTACTATTAATTTTCTCACTTTTATCATATAGTGAACAATGGTGTTGTAAATACCTAAAGAATTACATATGCCAAGTAAGCATACATGTACGTGACTACATGTGGTGTGATAGAACTTCAAGACCCTAGGCATAGTTGTCTATAGTAACATGAAGGCAAATAAGAAGAACCTGTCAAAGTCTAGAACTCTTGATTAGTTTGATTCCATAATAACCCAATGGAAAAACTGCTTAAGCAAGTGCATATTGATTATCTGGAAGGCAGGCTACACGAATAAACAAGTTATGCAAAGGGGCAAAATAGATCGCTGGGTCCTACCACCTTGGTGAAAACTTGCTGGGACCCGAGGGGTATATATGCCTCTTGCAAAAGCTTGAGCAGTTACCATTGGGGAACAGGCTTTGACCCCATAGGTGATATATTTTCCCTTCAGATTTAGTCACACATCATCACTGGAACAGAACAATACATCCACACAGAGCAAACTTGAACTAATATAAACTTTTTCTTACGATTAATTTTCACAATTTTATCATGTAGTGACCGGTGGTGTTGTAAATACCTAAAGAATTACATATGCCAAGTAAGCATACATGTAAGTGACTACATGTGGTGTGATAGAACTTCAAGACCCTAGGCATAGTTGTCTATAGTAACATGAAAGCAAATAAGAAGAACCTGTCAAAGTCTAGAACTCTTGATTAGTTTGATTCCATAATAACCCAATGGAAAAACTGCTAAGCAAGTGCATATTGATTATCTGGAAGGCAGGCTTCACGAATAAACAAGGTATGCAAAGGGGCAAAATGGATCGCTGGGTCCTACCACCTTGGTGAAAACTTGCTGGGACCCGAGGGGTATATATGCCTCTTGCAAAAGCTTCAGCAGATACCATTGGGGAAATGGCTTTGACCCCATAGGTGATATCTTTTCCCTTCAGATTTAGTCACAGAACATCACTGGAACAGAACAATACATCCACACAGAGCAAACTTGAACTAATATAAACTTTTTCTTACGATTAATTTTCACAATTTTATCATGTAGTGACCGGTGGTGTTGTAAATACCTAAAGAATTACATATGCCAAGTAAGCACACATGTAAGTGACTACATGTGGTGTGATAGAACTTCAAGACCCTAGGCATAGTTGTCTATAGTAACATGAAAGCAAATAAGAAGAACCTGTCAAAGTCTAGAACTCTTGATTAGTTTGATTCCATAATAACCCAATGGAAAAACTGCTAAGCAAGTGCATATTGATTTTCTGGAAGGCAGGCTTCACGAATAAACAAGGTATGCAAAGGGGCAAAATGGATCGCTGGGTCCTACCACCTTGGTGAAAACTTGCTGGGACCCGAGGGGTATATATGCCTCTTGCAAAAGCTTCAGCAGATACCATTGGGGAAATGGCTTTGACCCCATAGGTGATATCTTTTCCCTTCAGATTTAGTCACAGAACATCACTGGAACAGAACAATACATCCACACAGAGCAAACTTGAACTAATATAAACTTCTTCTTACGATTAATTTTCACACTTTTAGCATATAGTGACCAGTGGCGTTGTAAATACCTAAAGAGTTACATATGCCAAGTAAGCATACATGTAAGTGACTACATGTGGTGTGATAGAACTTCAAGACCCTAGGCATAGTTGTCTATAGTAACATGAAAGCAAATAAGAAGAACCTGTCAAAGTCTAGAATTCTTGATTAGTTTGATTCCATAATAACCCAATGGAAGAAATGCTAAGCAAGTGCATATTGATTATCTGGACGGCTGGCTACACGAATAAACAAGGTAAGCAAAGGGGCGAAATGGATCGCTGGGCCTTACCACCTTGGTGAAAACTTGCTGTGACCCGAGGGTTATATATGCCTCTTGCAACAGCTTCAGCAGATACCATTGGGGAACAGGCTTTGACCCCATAGTTGATATCTTTACCCTTCAGATTTAGTCAGAGAACATGACTGGAACAGAACAATACATACACAGAGAGCAAACTTGAACTAATATAAACTTCTTCTTACGATTAATTTTCTTACTTTTATCATATAGTGAACAATGGTGTTGTAAATACCTAAAGAATTACATATGCCAAGTAAGCATACATGTAAGTGACTACATGTGGTGTGATAGAACTTCAAGACCCTAGGCAAAGTTGTCTATAGTAACATGAAAGCAAATAAGAAGAACCTGTCAAAGTCTAGAACTCTTGATTAGTTTGATTCCATAATAACCCAATGGAAAAACTGCTAAGCAAGTGCACATTGATTATCTGGAAGGCAGGCTACACGAATAAACAAGTTATGCAAAGGGGCAAAATGGATCGCTGGGTCCTATAACCTTGGTGAAAACTTGCTGGGACCCGAGGGGTATATATGCCTCTTGCAAAAGCTTGAACAGATACCATTGGGGAACAGGCTTTGACCCCATAGGTGATATATTTTCCCTTCAGATTTAGTCACACAACATCACTGGAACAGAACAATACATCCACACAGAGCAAACTTGAACTAATATAAACTTCTTCTTACGATTAATTTCACACTTTTATCTTGTAGTGACCGGTGATGTTGTAAACACCTAAAGAGTAAGCATACATGTAAGTGACTACATTTGGTGTGATAGAACTTCAAGACCCTAGGCATAGTTGTCTATAGTAACATGAAAGCAAATAAGAAGAACCTGTCAAAGTCTAGAACTCTTGATTAGTTTGATTCCATAATAACCCAATGGAAAAACTGCTAAGCAAGTGCATATTGATTATCTGGAAGGCAGGCTACACGAATAAACAAGTTATGCAAAGGGGCAAAATGGATCGCTGGGTCCTATCACCTTGGTGAAAACTTGCTGGGACCCGAGGCGTATATATGCCTCTTGCAAAAGCTTGAGCAGATACCATTGGGGAACAGGCTTTGACCCCATAGGTGATATATTTTCCCTTCAGATTTAGTCACACAACATCACTGGAACAGAACAATACATCCACACAGAGCAAACTTGAACTAATATAAACTTCTTCTTACGATTAATTTCACACTTTTATCTTGTAGTGACCGGTGATGTTGTAAACACCTAAAGAGTAAGCATACATGTAAGTGACTACATTTGGTGTGATAGAACTTCAAGACCCTAGGCATAGTTGTCTATAGTAACATTAAAGCAAATAAGAAGAACCTGTCAAAGTCTAGAACTCTTGATTCGTTTGATTCCATAATAACCCAATGGAAAAACTGCTAAGCAAGTGCATATTGATTATCTGGAGGGCTGGCTACACGAATAAACAAGGCATGCAAAGGGGCGAATTGGATCGCTGGGTCCTACCACCTTGGTGAAAACTTGTTGGGACCCGAGGGGTATATATGCCTCTTGCAAAAGCTTCAGCAGGTAACACTGGGGAACAGGCTTTGACCCCATAGGTGATATCTTTTCCCTTCAGATTTAATCACAGAACATCACTGGAAAAGAACAATACATCCACACTGAGCAAACTTGAACTAATATAAACTTCTTCTTACGATTAATTTTCACACTTTTATCATGTAGTGACCAGTGGTGTTGTAAATACCTAAAGAGTTACATATGCCAAGTAAGCATACATGTAAGTGACTACATGTGGTGTGATAGAACTTCAAGACCCTAGGCATAGTTGTCTATAGTAACATGAAAGCAAATAAGAAGAACCTGTCAAAGTCTAGAATTCTTGATTAGTTTGATTCCATAATAACCCAATGGAAGAAATGCTAAGCAAGTGCATATTGATTATCTGGACGGCTGGCTACACGAATAAACAAGGTAAGCAAAGGGGCGAAATGGATCGCTGGGCCTTACCACCTTGGTGAAAACTTGCTGTGACCCGAGGGTTATATATGCCTCTTGCAACAGCTTCAGCAGATACCATTGGGGAACAGGCTTTGACCCGATAGTTGATATCTTTTCCCTTCAGATTTAGTCAGAGAACATGACTGGAACAGAACAATACATACACAGAGAGCAAACTTGAACTAATATAAACTTCTTCTTACGATTAATTTTCTTACTTTTATCATATAGTGAACAATGGTGTTGTAAATACCTAAAGAATTACATATGCCAAGTAAGCATACATGTAAGTGACTACATGTGGTGTGATAGAACTTCAAGACCCTAGGCAAAGTTGTCTATAGTAACATGAAAGCAAATAAGAAGAACCTGTCAAAGTCTAGAACTCTTGATTAGTTTGATTCCATAATAACCCAATGGAAAAACTGCTAAGCAAGTGCATATTGATTATCTGGAAGGCAGGCTACACGAATAAACAAGTTATGCAAAGGGGCAAAATGGATCGCTGGGTCCTATCACCTTGGTGAAAACTTGCTGGGACCCGAGGGGTATATATGCCTCTTGCAAAAGCTTGAGCAGATACCATTGGGGAACAGGCTTTGACCCCATAGGTGATATATTTTCCCTTCAGATTTAGTCACACAACATCACTGGAACAGAACAATACATCCACACAGAGCAAACTTGAACTAATATAAACTTCTTCTTACGATTAATTTCACACTTTTATCTTGTAGTGACCGGTGATGTTGTAAACACCTAAAGAGTAAGCATACATGTAAGTGACTACATTTGGTGTGATAGAACTTCAAGACCCTAGGCATAGTTGTCTATAGTAATATGAAAGCAAATAAGAAGAACCTGTCAAAGTCTAGAACTCTTGATTAGTTTGATTCCATAATAACCCAATGGAAAAACTGCTAAGCAAGTGCATATTGATTATCTGGAAGGCAGGCTACACGAATAAACAAGTTATGCAAAGGCACGAAATGGATCGCTGGGCCCTACCACCTTGGTGAAAACTTGCTGGGACCCGAGGGGTATATATGCCTCTTGCAAAAGCTTCAGCAGATACCATTGGGGAACAGGCTTTGACCCCATAGGTGATATCTTTTCCCTTCAGATTTAGTCACAGAACATCACTGGAACAGAACAATACATCCACACAGAGCAAACCTGAACTAATATAAACTTCTTCTTACGATTAATTTTCACACTTTTATCATGTAGTGACCGGTGGTGTTGTAAATACCTAAAGAGTCACATATGCCAAGTAAGCATACATGTAAGTGACTACATGTGGTGTGATAGAACTTCAAGACCCTAGGCATAGTTGTCTATAGTAACATGAAAGCAAATAAGAAGAACCTGTCAAAGTCTAGAATTCTTGATTAGTTTGATTCCATAATAACCCAATGGAAGAAATGCTAAGCAAGTGCATATTGATTATCTGGAAGGCAGTCTACACGAATAAACAAGGTATGCAAAGGGGTGAAATGGATCGCTGGGTCCTACCACCTTGGTGAAAACTTGCTGGGAGCCGAGGGTTATATAGGCCTCTTGCAAAAGCTTCAGCAGATACCATTGGGGAACAGGCATTGACCCCATAGGTGATATATTTTCCCTTCAGATTTAGTCAGAGAACATGACTGGAACAGAACAATACATCCACACAGAGCAAACTTGAACTAATATAAACTTCTTCTTACGATTAATTTTCACACTTTTATCTTGTAGTGACCGGTGATGTTGTAAACACCTAAAGAGTAAGCATACATGTAAGTGACTACATTTGGTGTGATAGAACTTCAAGACCCTAGGCATAGTTGTCTATAGTAACATTAAAGCAAATAAGAAGAACCTGTCAAAGTCTAGAACTCTTGATTCGTTTGATTCCATAATAACCCAATGGAAAAACTGCTAAGCAAGTGCATATTGATTATCTGGAGGGCTGGCTACACGAATAAACAAGGCATGCAAAGGGGCGAATTGGATCGCTGGGTCCTACCACCTTGGTGAAAACTTGTTGGGACCCGAGGGGTATATATGCCTCTTGCAAAAGCTTCAGCAGGTAACACTGGGGAACAGGCTTTGACCCCATAGGTGATATCTTTTCCCTTCAGATTTAATCACAGAACATCACTGGAAAAGAACAATACATCCACACTGAGCAAACTTGAACTAATATAAACTTCTTCTTACGATTAATTTTCACACTTTTATCATGTAGTGACCAGTGGTGTTGTAAATACCTAAAGAGTTACATATGCCAAGTAAGCATACATGTAAGTGACTACATGTGGTGTGATAGAACTTCAAGACCCTAGGCATAGTTGTCTATAGTAACATGAAAGCAAATAAGAAGAACCTGTCAAAGTCTAGAACTCTTGATTAGTTTGATTCCATAACAACCCAATGGAAAAACTGCTAAGCAAGTGCATACTGATTATCTGGAAGGCAGGCTTCACGAATAAACAAGGTATGCAAAGGGGCAAAATGGATCGCTGGGTCCTACCACCTTGGTGAAAACTTGCTGGGACCCGAGGGGTATATATGCCTCTTGCAAAAGCTTCAGCAGATACCATTGGGGAAATGGCTTTGACCCCATAGGTGATATCTTTTCCCTTCAGATTTAGTCACAGAACATTACTGGAACAGAACAATACATCCACACAGAGCAAACTTGAACTAATATAAACTTCTTCCTACGATTAATTTTCACACTTTTAGCATATAGTGACCAGTGGTGTTGTAAATACCTAAAGAGTTACATATGCCAAGTAAGCATACATGTAAGTGACTACATGTGGTGTGATAGAACTTCAAGACCCTAGGCATAGTTGTCTATAGTAACATGAAAGCAAATAAGAAGAACCTGTCAAAGTCTAGAATTCTTGATTAGCTTGATTCCATAATAACCCAATGGAAGAAATGCTAAGCAAGTGCATATTGATTATCTGGAGGGCTGGCTACACGAATAAACAAGGTAAGCAAAGGGGCGAAATGGATCGCTGGGCCTTACCACCTTGGTGAAAACTTGCTGGGACCCGAGGGTTATATATGCCTCTTGCAAAAGCTTCAGCAGATACCATTGGGGAACAGGCATTGACCCCATAGGTGATATATTTTAACTTCAGATTTAGTCAGAGAACATGACTGGAACAGAACAATACATCCACACAAAGCAAACTTGAACTAATATAAACTTCTTCTTATGATTAATTTTCACACTTTTATCATGTAGTGACCGGTGACAGGGCTGGACTGGGACAGAAAATCGGCCCTGGCATTTTGGCCCAGACTGGCCCACTACATATGACCATAAACACCACCCATCTTTGCACGCCCTTAAATATGTTTTTGTTCAACTCCTTTTCATTAAAACCACTAATGCCATGTAATGAGTGAGTAGGAACGAGTTAACAGATTAAATAAGTACAAAATTGTAATTTATTAATACAATTGAACTATACTCCACAGTGATGCATCCAAAAAACAAGCTATAAGCTGCATTGGCATAGCAATACCAATGTTTCCCACAGGATCTTGGTAAAACTGTGGTGGGCGGACCTCTGTCCCTCTAGGGGGGTTTGGGGGCATGCCCCCCCTAAGAAAAATTTGTGCATTTTAATGTTAAATTCATTAATCTGGTGCAGTTTGAGAGTTCAAAATTAAAAGGCTCCAACCCATATTAAGTGTGCAAATTAAACAAATAAAAAATCATACCTCTTTTAGTAACAGTGTCTGTCTATATTACACTACTACATAATAATAGTTATAATATTAAACCAATGACAGTAATAGCCATATATTGCAAAACAAATGCACTGAAAAATAAAGAAAACTTTCATAATTAGTTTTGTACTCATTTCTAAACTTGAAAGAGATAAGCACATGATCTTTTATTTTGACGGAAACTGCATCAAGCTTTTATTTTGGCGGAAAACATGGATAAAAACGCGTCTTTTTTACATTCCTGTACATTCCTTGCGTTTCTTCTCCATCTCTCAGACTATTTTGACAGATACACACTTGACACTGCACGCTCACTCAAAGCCCAAAGGGGGAGGTGTGATTGGGCCAGCCCAGTGTCAAGAAATCAATCAAGAAAACAACCAATGGGCCGCTGATCTACGGGTTTCATAAGCCGGTCTGTCAGTGGGAAAAAAAACTAACGCTTACTTTTTTTTGACCAATGCATTACACCGGCACTAACCCAGCACCATCAATTTAAACAAAACAAAACGAATGGGCCGCCGATGTACAAGTTTTATGGGCCGTTAAAAGAAAAAAAAAAGTATGAGATTTATCGGCCCAAAAAGCACGTCGGCCCACCGGGCATTTGCCCGGTATGCCAGATTACCAGTCCAGCCCTGACCGGTGATGTTGTAAACACCTAAAGAGTAAGCATACATGTAAGTGACTACATGTGGTGTGATAGAACTTCAAGACCCTAGGCATAGTTGTCTATAGTAACATGAAAGCAAATAAGAAAAACCTGTCAAAGTCTAGAACTCTTGATTAGTTTGATTCCATAATAACCCAATGGAAAAACTGCTAAGCAAGTGCATATTGATTATCTGGAAGGCAGGCTACACGAATAAACAAGTTATGCAAAGCCACGAAATGGATCGCTGGGCCCTACCACCTTGGTGAAAACTTGCTGGGACCCGAGGGGTATATATGTCTCTTGCAAAAGCTTCAGCAGATACCACTGGGGAACAGGCTTTGACCCCATAGGTGATATCTTTTCCCTTCAGATTTAGTCACAGAACATGACTGGAACAGAACAATACATACACAGAGAGCAAACTTGAACTAATATAAACTTCTTCTTACTATTAATTTTCTCACTTTTATCATATAGTGAACAATGGTGTTGTAAATACCTAAAGAATTACATATGCCAAGTAAGCATACATGTACGTGACTACATGTGGTGTGATAGAACTTCAAGACCCTAGGCATAGTTGTCTATAGTAACATGAAGGCAAATAAGAAGAACCTGTCAAAGTCTAGAACTCTTGATTAGTTTGATTCCATAATAACCCAATGGAAAAACTGCTTAAGCAAGTGCATATTGATTATCTGGAAGGCAGGCTACACGAATAAACAAGTTATGCAAAGGGGCAAAATAGATCGCTGGGTCCTACCACCTTGGTGAAAACTTGCTGGGACCCGAGGGGTATATATGCCTCTTGCAAAAGCTTGAGCAGTTACCATTGGGGAACAGGCTTTGACCCCATAGGTGATATATTTTCCCTTCAGATTTAGTCACACATCATCACTGGAACAGAACAATACATCCACACAGAGCAAACTTGAACTAATATAAACTTTTTCTTACGATTAATTTTCACAATTTTATCATGTAGTGACCGGTGGTGTTGTAAATACCTAAAGAATTACATATGCCAAGTAAGCATACATGTAAGTGACTACATGTGGTGTGATAGAACTTCAAGACCCTAGGCATAGTTGTCTATAGTAACATGAAAGCAAATAAGAAGAACCTGTCAAAGTCTAGAACTCTTGATTAGTTTGATTCCATAATAACCCAATGGAAAAACTGCTAAGCAAGTGCATATTGATTATCTGGAAGGCAGGCTTCACGAATAAACAAGGTATGCAAAGGGGCAAAATGGATCGCTGGGTCCTACCACCTTGGTGAAAACTTGCTGGGACCCGAGGGGTATATATGCCTCTTGCAAAAGCTTCAGCAGATACCATTGGGGAAATGGCTTTGACCCCATAGGTGATATCTTTTCCCTTCAGATTTAGTCACAGAACATCACTGGAACAGAACAATACATCCACACAGAGCAAACTTGAACTAATATAAACTTTTTCTTACGATTAATTTTCACAATTTTATCATGTAGTGACCGGTGGTGTTGTAAATACCTAAAGAATTACATATGCCAAGTAAGCACACATGTAAGTGACTACATGTGGTGTGATAGAACTTCAAGACCCTAGGCATAGTTGTCTATAGTAACATGAAAGCAAATAAGAAGAACCTGTCAAAGTCTAGAACTCTTGATTAGTTTGATTCCATAATAACCCAATGGAAAAACTGCTAAGCAAGTGCATATTGATTTTCTGGAAGGCAGGCTTCACGAATAAACAAGGTATGCAAAGGGGCAAAATGGATCGCTGGGTCCTACCACCTTGGTGAAAACTTGCTGGGACCCGAGGGGTATATATGCCTCTTGCAAAAGCTTCAGCAGATACCATTGGGGAAATGGCTTTGACCCCATAGGTGATATCTTTTCCCTTCAGATTTAGTCACAGAACATCACTGGAACAGAACAATACATCCACACAGAGCAAACTTGAACTAATATAAACTTCTTCTTACGATTAATTTTCACACTTTTAGCATATAGTGACCAGTGGCGTTGTAAATACCTAAAGAGTTACATATGCCAAGTAAGCATACATGTAAGTGACTACATGTGGTGTGATAGAACTTCAAGACCCTAGGCATAGTTGTCTATAGTAACATGAAAGCAAATAAGAAGAACCTGTCAAAGTCTAGAATTCTTGATTAGTTTGATTCCATAATAACCCAATGGAAGAAATGCTAAGCAAGTGCATATTGATTATCTGGACGGCTGGCTACACGAATAAACAAGGTAAGCAAAGGGGCGAAATGGATCGCTGGGCCTTACCACCTTGGTGAAAACTTGCTGTGACCCGAGGGTTATATATGCCTCTTGCAACAGCTTCAGCAGATACCATTGGGGAACAGGCTTTGACCCCATAGTTGATATCTTTACCCTTCAGATTTAGTCAGAGAACATGACTGGAACAGAACAATACATACACAGAGAGCAAACTTGAACTAATATAAACTTCTTCTTACGATTAATTTTCTTACTTTTATCATATAGTGAACAATGGTGTTGTAAATACCTAAAGAATTACATATGCCAAGTAAGCATACATGTAAGTGACTACATGTGGTGTGATAGAACTTCAAGACCCTAGGCAAAGTTGTCTATAGTAACATGAAAGCAAATAAGAAGAACCTGTCAAAGTCTAGAACTCTTGATTAGTTTGATTCCATAATAACCCAATGGAAAAACTGCTAAGCAAGTGCACATTGATTATCTGGAAGGCAGGCTACACGAATAAACAAGTTATGCAAAGGGGCAAAATGGATCGCTGGGTCCTATAACCTTGGTGAAAACTTGCTGGGACCCGAGGGGTATATATGCCTCTTGCAAAAGCTTGAACAGATACCATTGGGGAACAGGCTTTGACCCCATAGGTGATATATTTTCCCTTCAGATTTAGTCACACAACATCACTGGAACAGAACAATACATCCACACAGAGCAAACTTGAACTAATATAAACTTCTTCTTACGATTAATTTCACACTTTTATCTTGTAGTGACCGGTGATGTTGTAAACACCTAAAGAGTAAGCATACATGTAAGTGACTACATTTGGTGTGATAGAACTTCAAGACCCTAGGCATAGTTGTCTATAGTAACATGAAAGCAAATAAGAAGAACCTGTCAAAGTCTAGAACTCTTGATTAGTTTGATTCCATAATAACCCAATGGAAAAACTGCTAAGCAAGTGCATATTGATTATCTGGAAGGCAGGCTACACGAATAAACAAGTTATGCAAAGGGGCAAAATGGATCGCTGGGTCCTATCACCTTGGTGAAAACTTGCTGGGACCCGAGGCGTATATATGCCTCTTGCAAAAGCTTGAGCAGATACCATTGGGGAACAGGCTTTGACCCCATAGGTGATATATTTTCCCTTCAGATTTAGTCACACAACATCACTGGAACAGAACAATACATCCACACAGAGCAAACTTGAACTAATATAAACTTCTTCTTACGATTAATTTCACACTTTTATCTTGTAGTGACCGGTGATGTTGTAAACACCTAAAGAGTAAGCATACATGTAAGTGACTACATTTGGTGTGATAGAACTTCAAGACCCTAGGCATAGTTGTCTATAGTAACATTAAAGCAAATAAGAAGAACCTGTCAAAGTCTAGAACTCTTGATTCGTTTGATTCCATAATAACCCAATGGAAAAACTGCTAAGCAAGTGCATATTGATTATCTGGAGGGCTGGCTACACGAATAAACAAGGCATGCAAAGGGGCGAATTGGATCGCTGGGTCCTACCACCTTGGTGAAAACTTGTTGGGACCCGAGGGGTATATATGCCTCTTGCAAAAGCTTCAGCAGGTAACACTGGGGAACAGGCTTTGACCCCATAGGTGATATCTTTTCCCTTCAGATTTAATCACAGAACATCACTGGAAAAGAACAATACATCCACACTGAGCAAACTTGAACTAATATAAACTTCTTCTTACGATTAATTTTCACACTTTTATCATGTAGTGACCAGTGGTGTTGTAAATACCTAAAGAGTTACATATGCCAAGTAAGCATACATGTAAGTGACTACATGTGGTGTGATAGAACTTCAAGACCCTAGGCATAGTTGTCTATAGTAACATGAAAGCAAATAAGAAGAACCTGTCAAAGTCTAGAATTCTTGATTAGTTTGATTCCATAATAACCCAATGGAAGAAATGCTAAGCAAGTGCATATTGATTATCTGGACGGCTGGCTACACGAATAAACAAGGTAAGCAAAGGGGCGAAATGGATCGCTGGGCCTTACCACCTTGGTGAAAACTTGCTGTGACCCGAGGGTTATATATGCCTCTTGCAACAGCTTCAGCAGATACCATTGGGGAACAGGCTTTGACCCGATAGTTGATATCTTTTCCCTTCAGATTTAGTCAGAGAACATGACTGGAACAGAACAATACATACACAGAGAGCAAACTTGAACTAATATAAACTTCTTCTTACGATTAATTTTCTTACTTTTATCATATAGTGAACAATGGTGTTGTAAATACCTAAAGAATTACATATGCCAAGTAAGCATACATGTAAGTGACTACATGTGGTGTGATAGAACTTCAAGACCCTAGGCAAAGTTGTCTATAGTAACATGAAAGCAAATAAGAAGAACCTGTCAAAGTCTAGAACTCTTGATTAGTTTGATTCCATAATAACCCAATGGAAAAACTGCTAAGCAAGTGCATATTGATTATCTGGAAGGCAGGCTACACGAATAAACAAGTTATGCAAAGGGGCAAAATGGATCGCTGGGTCCTATCACCTTGGTGAAAACTTGCTGGGACCCGAGGGGTATATATGCCTCTTGCAAAAGCTTGAGCAGATACCATTGGGGAACAGGCTTTGACCCCATAGGTGATATATTTTCCCTTCAGATTTAGTCACACAACATCACTGGAACAGAACAATACATCCACACAGAGCAAACTTGAACTAATATAAACTTCTTCTTACGATTAATTTCACACTTTTATCTTGTAGTGACCGGTGATGTTGTAAACACCTAAAGAGTAAGCATACATGTAAGTGACTACATTTGGTGTGATAGAACTTCAAGACCCTAGGCATAGTTGTCTATAGTAATATGAAAGCAAATAAGAAGAACCTGTCAAAGTCTAGAACTCTTGATTAGTTTGATTCCATAATAACCCAATGGAAAAACTGCTAAGCAAGTGCATATTGATTATCTGGAAGGCAGGCTACACGAATAAACAAGTTATGCAAAGGCACGAAATGGATCGCTGGGCCCTACCACCTTGGTGAAAACTTGCTGGGACCCGAGGGGTATATATGCCTCTTGCAAAAGCTTCAGCAGATACCATTGGGGAACAGGCTTTGACCCCATAGGTGATATCTTTTCCCTTCAGATTTAGTCACAGAACATCACTGGAACAGAACAATACATCCACACAGAGCAAACCTGAACTAATATAAACTTCTTCTTACGATTAATTTTCACACTTTTATCATGTAGTGACCGGTGGTGTTGTAAATACCTAAAGAGTCACATATGCCAAGTAAGCATACATGTAAGTGACTACATGTGGTGTGATAGAACTTCAAGACCCTAGGCATAGTTGTCTATAGTAACATGAAAGCAAATAAGAAGAACCTGTCAAAGTCTAGAATTCTTGATTAGTTTGATTCCATAATAACCCAATGGAAGAAATGCTAAGCAAGTGCATATTGATTATCTGGAAGGCAGTCTACACGAATAAACAAGGTATGCAAAGGGGTGAAATGGATCGCTGGGTCCTACCACCTTGGTGAAAACTTGCTGGGAGCCGAGGGTTATATAGGCCTCTTGCAAAAGCTTCAGCAGATACCATTGGGGAACAGGCATTGACCCCATAGGTGATATATTTTCCCTTCAGATTTAGTCAGAGAACATGACTGGAACAGAACAATACATCCACACAGAGCAAACTTGAACTAATATAAACTTCTTCTTACGATTAATTTTCACACTTTTATCTTGTAGTGACCGGTGATGTTGTAAACACCTAAAGAGTAAGCATACATGTAAGTGACTACATTTGGTGTGATAGAACTTCAAGACCCTAGGCATAGTTGTCTATAGTAACATTAAAGCAAATAAGAAGAACCTGTCAAAGTCTAGAACTCTTGATTCGTTTGATTCCATAATAACCCAATGGAAAAACTGCTAAGCAAGTGCATATTGATTATCTGGAGGGCTGGCTACACGAATAAACAAGGCATGCAAAGGGGCGAATTGGATCGCTGGGTCCTACCACCTTGGTGAAAACTTGTTGGGACCCGAGGGGTATATATGCCTCTTGCAAAAGCTTCAGCAGGTAACACTGGGGAACAGGCTTTGACCCCATAGGTGATATCTTTTCCCTTCAGATTTAATCACAGAACATCACTGGAAAAGAACAATACATCCACACTGAGCAAACTTGAACTAATATAAACTTCTTCTTACGATTAATTTTCACACTTTTATCATGTAGTGACCAGTGGTGTTGTAAATACCTAAAGAGTTACATATGCCAAGTAAGCATACATGTAAGTGACTACATGTGGTGTGATAGAACTTCAAGACCCTAGGCATAGTTGTCTATAGTAACATGAAAGCAAATAAGAAGAACCTGTCAAAGTCTAGAACTCTTGATTAGTTTGATTCCATAACAACCCAATGGAAAAACTGCTAAGCAAGTGCATACTGATTATCTGGAAGGCAGGCTTCACGAATAAACAAGGTATGCAAAGGGGCAAAATGGATCGCTGGGTCCTACCACCTTGGTGAAAACTTGCTGGGACCCGAGGGGTATATATGCCTCTTGCAAAAGCTTCAGCAGATACCATTGGGGAAATGGCTTTGACCCCATAGGTGATATCTTTTCCCTTCAGATTTAGTCACAGAACATTACTGGAACAGAACAATACATCCACACAGAGCAAACTTGAACTAATATAAACTTCTTCCTACGATTAATTTTCACACTTTTAGCATATAGTGACCAGTGGTGTTGTAAATACCTAAAGAGTTACATATGCCAAGTAAGCATACATGTAAGTGACTACATGTGGTGTGATAGAACTTCAAGACCCTAGGCATAGTTGTCTATAGTAACATGAAAGCAAATAAGAAGAACCTGTCAAAGTCTAGAATTCTTGATTAGCTTGATTCCATAATAACCCAATGGAAGAAATGCTAAGCAAGTGCATATTGATTATCTGGAGGGCTGGCTACACGAATAAACAAGGTAAGCAAAGGGGCGAAATGGATCGCTGGGCCTTACCACCTTGGTGAAAACTTGCTGGGACCCGAGGGTTATATATGCCTCTTGCAAAAGCTTCAGCAGATACCATTGGGGAACAGGCATTGACCCCATAGGTGATATATTTTAACTTCAGATTTAGTCAGAGAACATGACTGGAACAGAACAATACATCCACACAAAGCAAACTTGAACTAATATAAACTTCTTCTTACGATTAATTTTCACACTTTTATCATGTAGTGACCGGTGACAGGGCTGGACTGGGACAGAAAATCGGCCCTGGCATTTTGGCCCAGACTGGCCCACTACATATGACCATAAACACCACCCATCTTTGCACGCCCTTAAATATGTTTTTGTTCAACTCCTTTTCATTAAAACCACTAATGCCATGTAATGAGTGAGTAGGAACGAGTTAACAGATTAAATAAGTACAAAATTGTAATTTATTAATACAATTGAACTATACTCCACAGTGATGCATCCAAAAAACAAGCTATAAGCTGCATTGGCATAGCAATACCAATGTTTCCCACAGGATCTTGGTAAAACTGTGGTGGGCGGACCTCTGTCCCTCTAGGGGGGTTTGGGGGCATGCCCCCCCTAAGAAAAATTTGTGCATTTTAATGTTAAATTCATTAATCTGGTGCAGTTTGAGAGTTCAAAATTAAAAGGCTCCAACCCATATTAAGTGTGCAAATTAAACAAATAAAAAATCATACCTCTTTTAGTAACAGTGTCTGTCTATATTACACTACTACATAATAATAGTTATAATATTAAACCAATGACAGTAATAGCCATATATTGCAAAACAAATGCACTGAAAAATAAAGAAAACTTTCATAATTAGTTTTGTACTCATTTCTAAACTTGAAAGAGATAAGCACATGATCTTTTATTTTGACGGAAACTGCATCAAGCTTTTATTTTGGCGGAAAACATGGATAAAAACGCGTCTTTTTTACATTCCTGTACATTCCTTGCGTTTCTTCTCCATCTCTCAGACTATTTTGACAGATACACACTTGACACTGCACGCTCACTCAAAGCCCAAAGGGGGAGGTGTGATTGGGCCAGCCCAGTGTCAAGAAATCAATCAAGAAAACAACCAATGGGCCGCTGATCTACGGGTTTCATAAGCCGGTCTGTCAGTGGGAAAAAAAACTAACGCTTACTTTTTTTTGACCAATGCATTACACCGGCACTAACCCAGCACCATCAATTTAAACAAAACAAAACGAATGGGCCGCCGATGTACAAGTTTTATGGGCCGTTAAAAGAAAAAAAAAAGTATGAGATTTATCGGCCCAAAAAGCACGTCGGCCCACCGGGCATTTGCCCGGTATGCCAGATTACCAGTCCAGCCCTGACCGGTGATGTTGTAAACACCTAAAGAGTAAGCATACATGTAAGTGACTACATGTGGTGTGATAGAACTTCAAGACCCTAGGCATAGTTGTCTATAGTAACATGAAAGCAAATAAGAAAAACCTGTCAAAGTCTAGAACTCTTGATTAGTTTGATTCCATAATAACCCAATGGAAAAACTGCTAAGCAAGTGCATATTGATTATCTGGAAGGCAGGCTACACGAATAAACAAGTTATGCAAAGCCACGAAATGGATCGCTGGGCCCTACCACCTTGGTGAAAACTTGCTGGGACCCGAGGGGTATATATGTCTCTTGCAAAAGCTTCAGCAGATACCACTGGGGAACAGGCTTTGACCCCATAGGTGATATCTTTTCCCTTCAGATTTAGTCACAGAACATGACTGGAACAGAACAATACATACACAGAGAGCAAACTTGAACTAATATAAACTTCTTCTTACTATTAATTTTCTCACTTTTATCATATAGTGAACAATGGTGTTGTAAATACCTAAAGAATTACATATGCCAAGTAAGCATACATGTACGTGACTACATGTGGTGTGATAGAACTTCAAGACCCTAGGCATAGTTGTCTATAGTAACATGAAGGCAAATAAGAAGAACCTGTCAAAGTCTAGAACTCTTGATTAGTTTGATTCCATAATAACCCAATGGAAAAACTGCTTAAGCAAGTGCATATTGATTATCTGGAAGGCAGGCTACACGAATAAACAAGTTATGCAAAGGGGCAAAATAGATCGCTGGGTCCTACCACCTTGGTGAAAACTTGCTGGGACCCGAGGGGTATATATGCCTCTTGCAAAAGCTTGAGCAGTTACCATTGGGGAACAGGCTTTGACCCCATAGGTGATATATTTTCCCTTCAGATTTAGTCACACATCATCACTGGAACAGAACAATACATCCACACAGAGCAAACTTGAACTAATATAAACTTTTTCTTACGATTAATTTTCACAATTTTATCATGTAGTGACCGGTGGTGTTGTAAATGCCTAAAGAATTACATATGCCAAGTAAGCATACATGTAAGTGACTACATGTGGTGTGATAGAACTTCAAGACCCTAGGCATAGTTGTCTATAGTAACATGAAAGCAAATAAGAAGAACCTGTCAAAGTCTAGAACTCTTGATTAGTTTGATTCCATAATAACCCAATGGAAAAACTGCTAAGCAAGTGCATATTGATTATCTGGAAGGCAGGCTTCACGAATAAACAAGGTATGCAAAGGGGCAAAATGGATCGCTGGGTCCTACCAACTTGGTGAAAACTTGCTGGGACCCGAGGGGTATATATGCCTCTTGCAAAAGCTTCAGCAGATACCATTGGGGAAATGGCTTTGACCCCATAGGTGATATCTTTTCCCTTCAGATTTAGTCACAGAACATCACTGGAACAGAACAATACATCCACACAGAGCAAACTTGAACTAATATAAACTTTTTCTTACGATTAATTTTCACAATTTTATCATGTAGTGACCGGTGGTGTTGTAAATACCTAAAGAATTACATATGCCAAGTAAGCACACATGTAAGTGACTACATGTGGTGTGATAGAACTTCAAGACCCTAGGCATAGTTGTCTATAGTAACATGAAAGCAAATAAGAAGAACCTGTCAAAGTCTAGAACTCTTGATTAGTTTGATTCCATAATAACCCAATGGAAAAACTGCTAAGCAAGTGCATATTGATTTTCTGGAAGGCAGGCTTCACGAATAAACAAGGTATGCAAAGGGGCAAAATGGATCGCTGGGTCCTACCACCTTGGTGAAAACTTGCTGGGACCCGAGGGGTATATATGCCTCTTGCAAAAGCTTCAGCAGATACCATTGGGGAAATGGCTTTGACCCCATAGGTGATATCTTTTCCCTTCAGATTTAGTCACAGAACATCACTGGAACAGAACAATACATCCACACAGAGCAAACTTGAACTAATATAAACTTCTTCTTACGATTAATTTTCACACTTTTAGCATATAGTGACCAGTGGCGTTGTAAATACCTAAAGAGTTACATATGCCAAGTAAGCATACATGTAAGTGACTACATGTGGTGTGATAGAACTTCAAGACCCTAGGCATAGTTGTCTATAGTAACATGAAAGCAAATAAGAAGAACCTGTCAAAGTCTAGAATTCTTGATTAGTTTGATTCCATAATAACCCAATGGAAGAAATGCTAAGCAAGTGCATATTGATTATCTGGACGGCTGGCTACACGAATAAACAAGGTAAGCAAAGGGGCGAAATGGATCGCTGGGCCTTACCACCTTGGTGAAAACTTGCTGTGACCCGAGGGTTATATATGCCTCTTGCAACAGCTTCAGCAGATACCATTGGGGAACAGGCTTTGACCCCATAGTTGATATCTTTACCCTTCAGATTTAGTCAGAGAACATGACTGGAACAGAACAATACATACACAGAGAGCAAACTTGAACTAATATAAACTTCTTCTTACGATTAATTTTCTTACTTTTATCATATAGTGAACAATGGTGTTGTAAATACCTAAAGAATTACATATGCCAAGTAAGCATACATGTAAGTGACTACATGTGGTGTGATAGAACTTCAAGACCCTAGGCAAAGTTGTCTATAGTAACATGAAAGCAAATAAGAAGAACCTGTCAAAGTCTAGAACTCTTGATTAGTTTGATTCCATAATAACCCAATGGAAAAACTGCTAAGCAAGTGCACATTGATTATCTGGAAGGCAGGCTACACGAATAAACAAGTTATGCAAAGGGGCAAAATGGATCGCTGGGTCCTATAACCTTGGTGAAAACTTGCTGGGACCCGAGGGGTATATATGCCTCTTGCAAAAGCTTGAACAGATACCATTGGGGAACAGGCTTTGACCCCATAGGTGATATATTTTC
Source organism: Scardinius erythrophthalmus (assembly GCF_964197995.2). Classification (NCBI taxonomy): domain Eukaryota; kingdom Metazoa; phylum Chordata; class Actinopteri; order Cypriniformes; family Leuciscidae; genus Scardinius; species Scardinius erythrophthalmus. The sequence goes on from NW_028296416.1 coordinate 79,484, forward strand.
CCTTCAGATTTAGTCACACAACATCACTGGAACAGAACAATACATCCACACAGAGCAAACTTGAACTAATATAAACTTCTTCTTACGATTAATTTCACACTTTTATCTTGTAGTGACCGGTGATGTTGTAAACACCTAAAGAGTAAGCATACATGTAAGTGACTACATTTGGTGTGATAGAACTTCAAGACCCTAGGCATAGTTGTCTATAGTAACATGAAAGCAAATAAGAAGAACCTGTCAAAGTCTAGAACTCTTGATTAGTTTGATTCCATAATAACCCAATGGAAAAACTGCTAAGCAAGTGCATATTGATTATCTGGAAGGCAGGCTACACGAATAAACAAGTTATGCAAAGGGGCAAAATGGATCGCTGGGTCCTATCACCTTGGTGAAAACTTGCTGGGACCCGAGGCGTATATATGCCTCTTGCAAAAGCTTGAGCAGATACCATTGGGGAACAGGCTTTGACCCCATAGGTGATATATTTTCCCTTCAGATTTAGTCACACAACATCACTGGAACAGAACAATACATCCACACAGAGCAAACTTGAACTAATATAAACTTCTTCTTACGATTAATTTCACACTTTTATCTTGTAGTGACCGGTGATGTTGTAAACACCTAAAGAGTAAGCATACATGTAAGTGACTACATTTGGTGTGATAGAACTTCAAGACCCTAGGCATAGTTGTCTATAGTAACATTAAAGCAAATAAGAAGAACCTGTCAAAGTCTAGAACTCTTGATTCGTTTGATTCCATAATAACCCAATGGAAAAACTGCTAAGCAAGTGCATATTGATTATCTGGAGGGCTGGCTACACGAATAAACAAGGCATGCAAAGGGGCGAATTGGATCGCTGGGTCCTACCACCTTGGTGAAAACTTGTTGGGACCCGAGGGGTATATATGCCTCTTGCAAAAGCTTCAGCAGGTAACACTGGGGAACAGGCTTTGACCCCATAGGTGATATCTTTTCCCTTCAGATTTAATCACAGAACATCACTGGAAAAGAACAATACATCCACACTGAGCAAACTTGAACTAATATAAACTTCTTCTTACGATTAATTTTCACACTTTTATCATGTAGTGACCAGTGGTGTTGTAAATACCTAAAGAGTTACATATGCCAAGTAAGCATACATGTAAGTGACTACATGTGGTGTGATAGAACTTCAAGACCCTAGGCATAGTTGTCTATAGTAACATGAAAGCAAATAAGAAGAACCTGTCAAAGTCTAGAATTCTTGATTAGTTTGATTCCATAATAACCCAATGGAAGAAATGCTAAGCAAGTGCATATTGATTATCTGGACGGCTGGCTACACGAATAAACAAGGTAAGCAAAGGGGCGAAATGGATCGCTGGGCCTTACCACCTTGGTGAAAACTTGCTGTGACCCGAGGGTTATATATGCCTCTTGCAACAGCTTCAGCAGATACCATTGGGGAACAGGCTTTGACCCGATAGTTGATATCTTTTCCCTTCAGATTTAGTCAGAGAACATGACTGGAACAGAACAATACATACACAGAGAGCAAACTTGAACTAATATAAACTTCTTCTTACGATTAATTTTCTTACTTTTATCATATAGTGAACAATGGTGTTGTAAATACCTAAAGAATTACATATGCCAAGTAAGCATACATGTAAGTGACTACATGTGGTGTGATAGAACTTCAAGACCCTAGGCAAAGTTGTCTATAGTAACATGAAAGCAAATAAGAAGAACCTGTCAAAGTCTAGAACTCTTGATTAGTTTGATTCCATAATAACCCAATGGAAAAACTGCTAAGCAAGTGCATATTGATTATCTGGAAGGCAGGCTACACGAATAAACAAGTTATGCAAAGGGGCAAAATGGATCGCTGGGTCCTATCACCTTGGTGAAAACTTGCTGGGACCCGAGGGGTATATATGCCTCTTGCAAAAGCTTGAGCAGATACCATTGGGGAACAGGCTTTGACCCCATAGGTGATATATTTTCCCTTCAGATTTAGTCACACAACATCACTGGAACAGAACAATACATCCACACAGAGCAAACTTGAACTAATATAAACTTCTTCTTACGATTAATTTCACACTTTTATCTTGTAGTGACCGGTGATGTTGTAAACACCTAAAGAGTAAGCATACATGTAAGTGACTACATTTGGTGTGATAGAACTTCAAGACCCTAGGCATAGTTGTCTATAGTAATATGAAAGCAAATAAGAAGAACCTGTCAAAGTCTAGAACTCTTGATTAGTTTGATTCCATAATAACCCAATGGAAAAACTGCTAAGCAAGTGCATATTGATTATCTGGAAGGCAGGCTACACGAATAAACAAGTTATGCAAAGGCACGAAATGGATCGCTGGGCCCTACCACCTTGGTGAAAACTTGCTGGGACCCGAGGGGTATATATGCCTCTTGCAAAAGCTTCAGCAGATACCATTGGGGAACAGGCTTTGACCCCATAGGTGATATCTTTTCCCTTCAGATTTAGTCACAGAACATCACTGGAACAGAACAATACATCCACACAGAGCAAACCTGAACTAATATAAACTTCTTCTTACGATTAATTTTCACACTTTTATCATGTAGTGACCGGTGGTGTTGTAAATACCTAAAGAGTCACATATGCCAAGTAAGCATACATGTAAGTGACTACATGTGGTGTGATAGAACTTCAAGACCCTAGGCATAGTTGTCTATAGTAACATGAAAGCAAATAAGAAGAACCTGTCAAAGTCTAGAATTCTTGATTAGTTTGATTCCATAATAACCCAATGGAAGAAATGCTAAGCAAGTGCATATTGATTATCTGGAAGGCAGTCTACACGAATAAACAAGGTATGCAAAGGGGTGAAATGGATCGCTGGGTCCTACCACCTTGGTGAAAACTTGCTGGGAGCCGAGGGTTATATAGGCCTCTTGCAAAAGCTTCAGCAGATACCATTGGGGAACAGGCATTGACCCCATAGGTGATATATTTTCCCTTCAGATTTAGTCAGAGAACATGACTGGAACAGAACAATACATCCACACAGAGCAAACTTGAACTAATATAAACTTCTTCTTACGATTAATTTTCACACTTTTATCTTGTAGTGACCGGTGATGTTGTAAACACCTAAAGAGTAAGCATACATGTAAGTGACTACATTTGGTGTGATAGAACTTCAAGACCCTAGGCATAGTTGTCTATAGTAACATTAAAGCAAATAAGAAGAACCTGTCAAAGTCTAGAACTCTTGATTCGTTTGATTCCATAATAACCCAATGGAAAAACTGCTAAGCAAGTGCATATTGATTATCTGGAGGGCTGGCTACACGAATAAACAAGGCATGCAAAGGGGCGAATTGGATCGCTGGGTCCTACCACCTTGGTGAAAACTTGTTGGGACCCGAGGGGTATATATGCCTCTTGCAAAAGCTTCAGCAGGTAACACTGGGGAACAGGCTTTGACCCCATAGGTGATATCTTTTCCCTTCAGATTTAATCACAGAACATCACTGGAAAAGAACAATACATCCACACTGAGCAAACTTGAACTAATATAAACTTCTTCTTACGATTAATTTTCACACTTTTATCATGTAGTGACCAGTGGTGTTGTAAATACCTAAAGAGTTACATATGCCAAGTAAGCATACATGTAAGTGACTACATGTGGTGTGATAGAACTTCAAGACCCTAGGCATAGTTGTCTATAGTAACATGAAAGCAAATAAGAAGAACCTGTCAAAGTCTAGAACTCTTGATTAGTTTGATTCCATAACAACCCAATGGAAAAACTGCTAAGCAAGTGCATACTGATTATCTGGAAGGCAGGCTTCACGAATAAACAAGGTATGCAAAGGGGCAAAATGGATCGCTGGGTCCTACCACCTTGGTGAAAACTTGCTGGGACCCGAGGGGTATATATGCCTCTTGCAAAAGCTTCAGCAGATACCATTGGGGAAATGGCTTTGACCCCATAGGTGATATCTTTTCCCTTCAGATTTAGTCACAGAACATTACTGGAACAGAACAATACATCCACACAGAGCAAACTTGAACTAATATAAACTTCTTCCTACGATTAATTTTCACACTTTTAGCATATAGTGACCAGTGGTGTTGTAAATACCTAAAGAGTTACATATGCCAAGTAAGCATACATGTAAGTGACTACATGTGGTGTGATAGAACTTCAAGACCCTAGGCATAGTTGTCTATAGTAACATGAAAGCAAATAAGAAGAACCTGTCAAAGTCTAGAATTCTTGATTAGCTTGATTCCATAATAACCCAATGGAAGAAATGCTAAGCAAGTGCATATTGATTATCTGGAGGGCTGGCTACACGAATAAACAAGGTAAGCAAAGGGGCGAAATGGATCGCTGGGCCTTACCACCTTGGTGAAAACTTGCTGGGACCCGAGGGTTATATATGCCTCTTGCAAAAGCTTCAGCAGATACCATTGGGGAACAGGCATTGACCCCATAGGTGATATATTTTAACTTCAGATTTAGTCAGAGAACATGACTGGAACAGAACAATACATCCACACAAAGCAAACTTGAACTAATATAAACTTCTTCTTACGATTAATTTTCACACTTTTATCATGTAGTGACCGGTGACAGGGCTGGACTGGGACAGAAAATCGGCCCTGGCATTTTGGCCCAGACTGGCCCACTACATATGACCATAAACACCACCCATCTTTGCACGCCCTTAAATATGTTTTTGTTCAACTCCTTTTCATTAAAACCACTAATGCCATGTAATGAGTGAGTAGGAACGAGTTAACAGATTAAATAAGTACAAAATTGTAATTTATTAATACAATTGAACTATACTCCACAGTGATGCATCCAAAAAACAAGCTATAAGCTGCATTGGCATAGCAATACCAATGTTTCCCACAGGATCTTGGTAAAACTGTGGTGGGCGGACCTCTGTCCCTCTAGGGGGGTTTGGGGGCATGCCCCCCCTTAGAAAAATTTGTGCATTTTAATGTTAAATTCATTAATCTGGTGCAGTTTGAGAGTTCAAAATTAAAAGGCTCCAACCCATATTAAGTGTGCAAATTAAACAAATAAAAAATCATACCTCTTTTAGTAACAGTGTCTGTCTATATTACACTACTACATAATAATAGTTATAATATTAAACCAATGACAGTAATAGCCATATATTGCAAAACAAATGCACTGAAAAATAAAGAAAACTTTCATAATTAGTTTTGTACTCATTTCTAAACTTGAAAGAGATAAGCACATGATCTTTTATTTTGACGGAAACTGCATCAAGCTTTTATTTTGGCGGAAAACATGGATAAAAACGCGTCTTTTTTACATTCCTGTACATTCCTTGCGTTTCTTCTCCATCTCTCAGACTATTTTGACAGATACACACTTGACACTGCACGCTCACTCAAAGCCCAAAGGGGGAGGTGTGATTGGGCCAGCCCAGTGTCAAGAAATCAATCAAGAAAACAACCAATGGGCCGCTGATCTACGGGTTTCATAAGCCGGTCTGTCAGTGGGAAAAAAAACTAACGCTTACTTTTTTTTGACCAATGCATTACACCGGCACTAACCCAGCACCATCAATTTAAACAAAACAAAACGAATGGGCCGCCGATGTACAAGTTTTATGGGCCGTTAAAAGAAAAAAAAAAGTATGAGATTTATCGGCCCAAAAAGCACGTCGGCCCACCGGGCATTTGCCCGGTATGCCAGATTACCAGTCCAGCCCTGACCGGTGATGTTGTAAACACCTAAAGAGTAAGCATACATGTAAGTGACTACATGTGGTGTGATAGAACTTCAAGACCCTAGGCATAGTTGTCTATAGTAACATGAAAGCAAATAAGAAAAACCTGTCAAAGTCTAGAACTCTTGATTAGTTTGATTCCATAATAACCCAATGGAAAAACTGCTAAGCAAGTGCATATTGATTATCTGGAAGGCAGGCTACACGAATAAACAAGTTATGCAAAGCCACGAAATGGATCGCTGGGCCCTACCACCTTGGTGAAAACTTGCTGGGACCCGAGGGGTATATATGTCTCTTGCAAAAGCTTCAGCAGATACCACTGGGGAACAGGCTTTGACCCCATAGGTGATATCTTTTCCCTTCAGATTTAGTCACAGAACATGACTGGAACAGAACAATACATACACAGAGAGCAAACTTGAACTAATATAAACTTCTTCTTACTATTAATTTTCTCACTTTTATCATATAGTGAACAATGGTGTTGTAAATACCTAAAGAATTACATATGCCAAGTAAGCATACATGTACGTGACTACATGTGGTGTGATAGAACTTCAAGACCCTAGGCATAGTTGTCTATAGTAACATGAAGGCAAATAAGAAGAACCTGTCAAAGTCTAGAACTCTTGATTAGTTTGATTCCATAATAACCCAATGGAAAAACTGCTTAAGCAAGTGCATATTGATTATCTGGAAGGCAGGCTACACGAATAAACAAGTTATGCAAAGGGGCAAAATAGATCGCTGGGTCCTACCACCTTGGTGAAAACTTGCTGGGACCCGAGGGGTATATATGCCTCTTGCAAAAGCTTGAGCAGTTACCATTGGGGAACAGGCTTTGACCCCATAGGTGATATATTTTCCCTTCAGATTTAGTCACACATCATCACTGGAACAGAACAATACATCCACACAGAGCAAACTTGAACTAATATAAACTTTTTCTTACGATTAATTTTCACAATTTTATCATGTAGTGACCGGTGGTGTTGTAAATGCCTAAAGAATTACATATGCCAAGTAAGCATACATGTAAGTGACTACATGTGGTGTGATAGAACTTCAAGACCCTAGGCATAGTTGTCTATAGTAACATGAAAGCAAATAAGAAGAACCTGTCAAAGTCTAGAACTCTTGATTAGTTTGATTCCATAATAACCCAATGGAAAAACTGCTAAGCAAGTGCATATTGATTATCTGGAAGGCAGGCTTCACGAATAAACAAGGTATGCAAAGGGGCAAAATGGATCGCTGGGTCCTACCAACTTGGTGAAAACTTGCTGGGACCCGAGGGGTATATATGCCTCTTGCAAAAGCTTCAGCAGATACCATTGGGGAAATGGCTTTGACCCCATAGGTGATATCTTTTCCCTTCAGATTTAGTCACAGAACATCACTGGAACAGAACAATACATCCACACAGAGCAAACTTGAACTAATATAAACTTTTTCTTACGATTAATTTTCACAATTTTATCATGTAGTGACCGGTGGTGTTGTAAATACCTAAAGAATTACATATGCCAAGTAAGCACACATGTAAGTGACTACATGTGGTGTGATAGAACTTCAAGACCCTAGGCATAGTTGTCTATAGTAACATGAAAGCAAATAAGAAGAACCTGTCAAAGTCTAGAACTCTTGATTAGTTTGATTCCATAATAACCCAATGGAAAAACTGCTAAGCAAGTGCATATTGATTTTCTGGAAGGCAGGCTTCACGAATAAACAAGGTATGCAAAGGGGCAAAATGGATCGCTGGGTCCTACCACCTTGGTGAAAACTTGCTGGGACCCGAGGGGTATATATGCCTCTTGCAAAAGCTTCAGCAGATACCATTGGGGAAATGGCTTTGACCCCATAGGTGATATCTTTTCCCTTCAGATTTAGTCACAGAACATCACTGGAACAGAACAATACATCCACACAGAGCAAACTTGAACTAATATAAACTTCTTCTTACGATTAATTTTCACACTTTTAGCATATAGTGACCAGTGGCGTTGTAAATACCTAAAGAGTTACATATGCCAAGTAAGCATACATGTAAGTGACTACATGTGGTGTGATAGAACTTCAAGACCCTAGGCATAGTTGTCTATAGTAACATGAAAGCAAATAAGAAGAACCTGTCAAAGTCTAGAATTCTTGATTAGTTTGATTCCATAATAACCCAATGGAAGAAATGCTAAGCAAGTGCATATTGATTATCTGGACGGCTGGCTACACGAATAAACAAGGTAAGCAAAGGGGCGAAATGGATCGCTGGGCCTTACCACCTTGGTGAAAACTTGCTGTGACCCGAGGGTTATATATGCCTCTTGCAACAGCTTCAGCAGATACCATTGGGGAACAGGCTTTGACCCCATAGTTGATATCTTTACCCTTCAGATTTAGTCAGAGAACATGACTGGAACAGAACAATACATACACAGAGAGCAAACTTGAACTAATATAAACTTCTTCTTACGATTAATTTTCTTACTTTTATCATATAGTGAACAATGGTGTTGTAAATACCTAAAGAATTACATATGCCAAGTAAGCATACATGTAAGTGACTACATGTGGTGTGATAGAACTTCAAGACCCTAGGCAAAGTTGTCTATAGTAACATGAAAGCAAATAAGAAGAACCTGTCAAAGTCTAGAACTCTTGATTAGTTTGATTCCATAATAACCCAATGGAAAAACTGCTAAGCAAGTGCACATTGATTATCTGGAAGGCAGGCTACACGAATAAACAAGTTATGCAAAGGGGCAAAATGGATCGCTGGGTCCTATAACCTTGGTGAAAACTTGCTGGGACCCGAGGGGTATATATGCCTCTTGCAAAAGCTTGAACAGATACCATTGGGGAACAGGCTTTGACCCCATAGGTGATATATTTTCCCTTCAGATTTAGTCACACAACATCACTGGAACAGAACAATACATCCACACAGAGCAAACTTGAACTAATATAAACTTCTTCTTACGATTAATTTCACACTTTTATCTTGTAGTGACCGGTGATGTTGTAAACACCTAAAGAGTAAGCATACATGTAAGTGACTACATTTGGTGTGATAGAACTTCAAGACCCTAGGCATAGTTGTCTATAGTAACATGAAAGCAAATAAGAAGAACCTGTCAAAGTCTAGAACTCTTGATTAGTTTGATTCCATAATAACCCAATGGAAAAACTGCTAAGCAAGTGCATATTGATTATCTGGAAGGCAGGCTACACGAATAAACAAGTTATGCAAAGGGGCAAAATGGATCGCTGGGTCCTATCACCTTGGTGAAAACTTGCTGGGACCCGAGGCGTATATATGCCTCTTGCAAAAGCTTGAGCAGATACCATTGGGGAACAGGCTTTGACCCCATAGGTGATATATTTTCCCTTCAGATTTAGTCACACAACATCACTGGAACAGAACAATACATCCACACAGAGCAAACTTGAACTAATATAAACTTCTTCTTACGATTAATTTCACACTTTTATCTTGTAGTGACCGGTGATGTTGTAAACACCTAAAGAGTAAGCATACATGTAAGTGACTACATTTGGTGTGATAGAACTTCAAGACCCTAGGCATAGTTGTCTATAGTAACATTAAAGCAAATAAGAAGAACCTGTCAAAGTCTAGAACTCTTGATTCGTTTGATTCCATAATAACCCAATGGAAAAACTGCTAAGCAAGTGCATATTGATTATCTGGAGGGCTGGCTACACGAATAAACAAGGCATGCAAAGGGGCGAATTGGATCGCTGGGTCCTACCACCTTGGTGAAAACTTGTTGGGACCCGAGGGGTATATATGCCTCTTGCAAAAGCTTCAGCAGGTAACACTGGGGAACAGGCTTTGACCCCATAGGTGATATCTTTTCCCTTCAGATTTAATCACAGAACATCACTGGAAAAGAACAATACATCCACACTGAGCAAACTTGAACTAATATAAACTTCTTCTTACGATTAATTTTCACACTTTTATCATGTAGTGACCAGTGGTGTTGTAAATACCTAAAGAGTTACATATGCCAAGTAAGCATACATGTAAGTGACTACATGTGGTGTGATAGAACTTCAAGACCCTAGGCATAGTTGTCTATAGTAACATGAAAGCAAATAAGAAGAACCTGTCAAAGTCTAGAATTCTTGATTAGTTTGATTCCATAATAACCCAATGGAAGAAATGCTAAGCAAGTGCATATTGATTATCTGGACGGCTGGCTACACGAATAAACAAGGTAAGCAAAGGGGCGAAATGGATCGCTGGGCCTTACCACCTTGGTGAAAACTTGCTGTGACCCGAGGGTTATATATGCCTCTTGCAACAGCTTCAGCAGATACCATTGGGGAACAGGCTTTGACCCGATAGTTGATATCTTTTCCCTTCAGATTTAGTCAGAGAACATGACTGGAACAGAACAATACATACACAGAGAGCAAACTTGAACTAATATAAACTTCTTCTTACGATTAATTTTCTTACTTTTATCATATAGTGAACAATGGTGTTGTAAATACCTAAAGAATTACATATGCCAAGTAAGCATACATGTAAGTGACTACATGTGGTGTGATAGAACTTCAAGACCCTAGGCAAAGTTGTCTATAGTAACATGAAAGCAAATAAGAAGAACCTGTCAAAGTCTAGAACTCTTGATTAGTTTGATTCCATAATAACCCAATGGAAAAACTGCTAAGCAAGTGCATATTGATTATCTGGAAGGCAGGCTACACGAATAAACAAGTTATGCAAAGGGGCAAAATGGATCGCTGGGTCCTATCACCTTGGTGAAAACTTGCTGGGACCCGAGGGGTATATATGCCTCTTGCAAAAGCTTGAGCAGATACCATTGGGGAACAGGCTTTGACCCCATAGGTGATATATTTTCCCTTCAGATTTAGTCACACAACATCACTGGAACAGAACAATACATCCACACAGAGCAAACTTGAACTAATATAAACTTCTTCTTACGATTAATTTCACACTTTTATCTTGTAGTGACCGGTGATGTTGTAAACACCTAAAGAGTAAGCATACATGTAAGTGACTACATTTGGTGTGATAGAACTTCAAGACCCTAGGCATAGTTGTCTATAGTAATATGAAAGCAAATAAGAAGAACCTGTCAAAGTCTAGAACTCTTGATTAGTTTGATTCCATAATAACCCAATGGAAAAACTGCTAAGCAAGTGCATATTGATTATCTGGAAGGCAGGCTACACGAATAAACAAGTTATGCAAAGGCACGAAATGGATCGCTGGGCCCTACCACCTTGGTGAAAACTTGCTGGGACCCGAGGGGTATATATGCCTCTTGCAAAAGCTTCAGCAGATACCATTGGGGAACAGGCTTTGACCCCATAGGTGATATCTTTTCCCTTCAGATTTAGTCACAGAACATCACTGGAACAGAACAATACATCCACACAGAGCAAACCTGAACTAATATAAACTTCTTCTTACGATTAATTTTCACACTTTTATCATGTAGTGACCGGTGGTGTTGTAAATACCTAAAGAGTCACATATGCCAAGTAAGCATACATGTAAGTGACTACATGTGGTGTGATAGAACTTCAAGACCCTAGGCATAGTTGTCTATAGTAACATGAAAGCAAATAAGAAGAACCTGTCAAAGTCTAGAATTCTTGATTAGTTTGATTCCATAATAACCCAATGGAAGAAATGCTAAGCAAGTGCATATTGATTATCTGGAAGGCAGTCTACACGAATAAACAAGGTATGCAAAGGGGTGAAATGGATCGCTGGGTCCTACCACCTTGGTGAAAACTTGCTGGGAGCCGAGGGTTATATAGGCCTCTTGCAAAAGCTTCAGCAGATACCATTGGGGAACAGGCATTGACCCCATAGGTGATATATTTTCCCTTCAGATTTAGTCAGAGAACATGACTGGAACAGAACAATACATCCACACAGAGCAAACTTGAACTAATATAAACTTCTTCTTACGATTAATTTTCACACTTTTATCTTGTAGTGACCGGTGATGTTGTAAACACCTAAAGAGTAAGCATACATGTAAGTGACTACATTTGGTGTGATAGAACTTCAAGACCCTAGGCATAGTTGTCTATAGTAACATTAAAGCAAATAAGAAGAACCTGTCAAAGTCTAGAACTCTTGATTCGTTTGATTCCATAATAACCCAATGGAAAAACTGCTAAGCAAGTGCATATTGATTATCTGGAGGGCTGGCTACACGAATAAACAAGGCATGCAAAGGGGCGAATTGGATCGCTGGGTCCTACCACCTTGGTGAAAACTTGTTGGGACCCGAGGGGTATATATGCCTCTTGCAAAAGCTTCAGCAGGTAACACTGGGGAACAGGCTTTGACCCCATAGGTGATATCTTTTCCCTTCAGATTTAATCACAGAACATCACTGGAAAAGAACAATACATCCACACTGAGCAAACTTGAACTAATATAAACTTCTTCTTACGATTAATTTTCACACTTTTATCATGTAGTGACCAGTGGTGTTGTAAATACCTAAAGAGTTACATATGCCAAGTAAGCATACATGTAAGTGACTACATGTGGTGTGATAGAACTTCAAGACCCTAGGCATAGTTGTCTATAGTAACATGAAAGCAAATAAGAAGAACCTGTCAAAGTCTAGAACTCTTGATTAGTTTGATTCCATAACAACCCAATGGAAAAACTGCTAAGCAAGTGCATACTGATTATCTGGAAGGCAGGCTTCACGAATAAACAAGGTATGCAAAGGGGCAAAATGGATCGCTGGGTCCTACCACCTTGGTGAAAACTTGCTGGGACCCGAGGGGTATATATGCCTCTTGCAAAAGCTTCAGCAGATACCATTGGGGAAATGGCTTTGACCCCATAGGTGATATCTTTTCCCTTCAGATTTAGTCACAGAACATTACTGGAACAGAACAATACATCCACACAGAGCAAACTTGAACTAATATAAACTTCTTCCTACGATTAATTTTCACACTTTTAGCATATAGTGACCAGTGGTGTTGTAAATACCTAAAGAGTTACATATGCCAAGTAAGCATACATGTAAGTGACTACATGTGGTGTGATAGAACTTCAAGACCCTAGGCATAGTTGTCTATAGTAACATGAAAGCAAATAAGAAGAACCTGTCAAAGTCTAGAATTCTTGATTAGCTTGATTCCATAATAACCCAATGGAAGAAATGCTAAGCAAGTGCATATTGATTATCTGGAGGGCTGGCTACACGAATAAACAAGGTAAGCAAAGGGGCGAAATGGATCGCTGGGCCTTACCACCTTGGTGAAAACTTGCTGGGACCCGAGGGTTATATATGCCTCTTGCAAAAGCTTCAGCAGATACCATTGGGGAACAGGCATTGACCCCATAGGTGATATATTTTAACTTCAGATTTAGTCAGAGAACATGACTGGAACAGAACAATACATCCACACAAAGCAAACTTGAACTAATATAAACTTCTTCTTACGATTAATTTTCACACTTTTATCATGTAGTGACCGGTGACAGGGCTGGACTGGGACAGAAAATCGGCCCTGGCATTTTGGCCCAGACTGGCCCACTACATATGACCATAAACACCACCCATCTTTGCACGCCCTTAAATATGTTTTTGTTCAACTCCTTTTCATTAAAACCACTAATGCCATGTAATGAGTGAGTAGGAACGAGTTAACAGATTAAATAAGTACAAAATTGTAATTTATTAATACAATTGAACTATACTCCACAGTGATGCATCCAAAAAACAAGCTATAAGCTGCATTGGCATAGCAATACCAATGTTTCCCACAGGATCTTGGTAAAACTGTGGTGGGCGGACCTCTGTCCCTCTAGGGGGGTTTGGGGGCATGCCCCCCCTTAGAAAAATTTGTGCATTTTAATGTTAAATTCATTAATCTGGTGCAGTTTGAGAGTTCAAAATTAAAAGGCTCCAACCCATATTAAGTGTGCAAATTAAACAAATAAAAAATCATACCTCTTTTAGTAACAGTGTCTGTCTATATTACACTACTACATAATAATAGTTATAATATTAAACCAATGACAGTAATAGCCATATATTGCAAAACAAATGCACTGAAAAATAAAGAAAACTTTCATAATTAGTTTTGTACTCATTTCTAAACTTGAAAGAGATAAGCACATGATCTTTTATTTTGACGGAAACTGCATCAAGCTTTTATTTTGGCGGAAAACATGGATAAAAACGCGTCTTTTTTACATTCCTGTACATTCCTTGCGTTTCTTCTCCATCTCTCAGACTATTTTGACAGATACACACTTGACACTGCACGCTCACTCAAAGCCCAAAGGGGGAGGTGTGATTGGGCCAGCCCAGTGTCAAGAAATCAATCAAGAAAACAACCAATGGGCCGCTGATCTACGGGTTTCATAAGCCGGTCTGTCAGTGGGAAAAAAAACTAACGCTTACTTTTTTTTGACCAATGCATTACACCGGCACTAACCCAGCACCATCAATTTAAACAAAACAAAACGAATGGGCCGCCGATGTACAAGTTTTATGGGCCGTTAAAAGAAAAAAAAAAGTATGAGATTTATCGGCCCAAAAAGCACGTCGGCCCACCGGGCATTTGCCCGGTATGCCAGATTACCAGTCCAGCCCTGACCGGTGATGTTGTAAACACCTAAAGAGTAAGCATACATGTAAGTGACTACATGTGGTGTGATAGAACTTCAAGACCCTAGGCATAGTTGTCTATAGTAACATGAAAGCAAATAAGAAAAACCTGTCAAAGTCTAGAACTCTTGATTAGTTTGATTCCATAATAACCCAATGGAAAAACTGCTAAGCAAGTGCATATTGATTATCTGGAAGGCAGGCTACACGAATAAACAAGTTATGCAAAGCCACGAAATGGATCGCTGGGCCCTACCACCTTGGTGAAAACTTGCTGGGACCCGAGGGGTATATATGTCTCTTGCAAAAGCTTCAGCAGATACCACTGGGGAACAGGCTTTGACCCCATAGGTGATATCTTTTCCCTTCAGATTTAGTCACAGAACATGACTGGAACAGAACAATACATACACAGAGAGCAAACTTGAACTAATATAAACTTCTTCTTACTATTAATTTTCTCACTTTTATCATATAGTGAACAATGGTGTTGTAAATACCTAAAGAATTACATATGCCAAGTAAGCATACATGTACGTGACTACATGTGGTGTGATAGAACTTCAAGACCCTAGGCATAGTTGTCTATAGTAACATGAAGGCAAATAAGAAGAACCTGTCAAAGTCTAGAACTCTTGATTAGTTTGATTCCATAATAACCCAATGGAAAAACTGCTTAAGCAAGTGCATATTGATTATCTGGAAGGCAGGCTACACGAATAAACAAGTTATGCAAAGGGGCAAAATAGATCGCTGGGTCCTACCACCTTGGTGAAAACTTGCTGGGACCCGAGGGGTATATATGCCTCTTGCAAAAGCTTGAGCAGTTACCATTGGGGAACAGGCTTTGACCCCATAGGTGATATATTTTCCCTTCAGATTTAGTCACACATCATCACTGGAACAGAACAATACATCCACACAGAGCAAACTTGAACTAATATAAACTTTTTCTTACGATTAATTTTCACAATTTTATCATGTAGTGACCGGTGGTGTTGTAAATACCTAAAGAATTACATATGCCAAGTAAGCATACATGTAAGTGACTACATGTGGTGTGATAGAACTTCAAGACCCTAGGCATAGTTGTCTATAGTAACATGAAAGCAAATAAGAAGAACCTGTCAAAGTCTAGAACTCTTGATTAGTTTGATTCCATAATAACCCAATGGAAAAACTGCTAAGCAAGTGCATATTGATTATCTGGAAGGCAGGCTTCACGAATAAACAAGGTATGCAAAGGGGCAAAATGGATCGCTGGGTCCTACCACCTTGGTGAAAACTTGCTGGGACCCGAGGGGTATATATGCCTCTTGCAAAAGCTTCAGCAGATACCATTGGGGAAATGGCTTTGACCCCATAGGTGATATCTTTTCCCTTCAGATTTAGTCACAGAACATCACTGGAACAGAACAATACATCCACACAGAGCAAACTTGAACTAATATAAACTTTTTCTTACGATTAATTTTCACAATTTTATCATGTAGTGACCGGTGGTGTTGTAAATACCTAAAGAATTACATATGCCAAGTAAGCACACATGTAAGTGACTACATGTGGTGTGATAGAACTTCAAGACCCTAGGCATAGTTGTCTATAGTAACATGAAAGCAAATAAGAAGAACCTGTCAAAGTCTAGAACTCTTGATTAGTTTGATTCCATAATAACCCAATGGAAAAACTGCTAAGCAAGTGCATATTGATTTTCTGGAAGGCAGGCTTCACGAATAAACAAGGTATGCAAAGGGGCAAAATGGATCGCTGGGTCCTACCACCTTGGTGAAAACTTGCTGGGACCCGAGGGGTATATATGCCTCTTGCAAAAGCTTCAGCAGATACCATTGGGGAAATGGCTTTGACCCCATAGGTGATATCTTTTCCCTTCAGATTTAGTCACAGAACATCACTGGAACAGAACAATACATCCACACAGAGCAAACTTGAACTAATATAAACTTCTTCTTACGATTAATTTTCACACTTTTAGCATATAGTGACCAGTGGCGTTGTAAATACCTAAAGAGTTACATATGCCAAGTAAGCATACATGTAAGTGACTACATGTGGTGTGATAGAACTTCAAGACCCTAGGCATAGTTGTCTATAGTAACATGAAAGCAAATAAGAAGAACCTGTCAAAGTCTAGAATTCTTGATTAGTTTGATTCCATAATAACCCAATGGAAGAAATGCTAAGCAAGTGCATATTGATTATCTGGACGGCTGGCTACACGAATAAACAAGGTAAGCAAAGGGGCGAAATGGATCGCTGGGCCTTACCACCTTGGTGAAAACTTGCTGTGACCCGAGGGTTATATATGCCTCTTGCAACAGCTTCAGCAGATACCATTGGGGAACAGGCTTTGACCCCATAGTTGATATCTTTACCCTTCAGATTTAGTCAGAGAACATGACTGGAACAGAACAATACATACACAGAGAGCAAACTTGAACTAATATAAACTTCTTCTTACGATTAATTTTCTTACTTTTATCATATAGTGAACAATGGTGTTGTAAATACCTAAAGAATTACATATGCCAAGTAAGCATACATGTAAGTGACTACATGTGGTGTGATAGAACTTCAAGACCCTAGGCAAAGTTGTCTATAGTAACATGAAAGCAAATAAGAAGAACCTGTCAAAGTCTAGAACTCTTGATTAGTTTGATTCCATAATAACCCAATGGAAAAACTGCTAAGCAAGTGCACATTGATTATCTGGAAGGCAGGCTACACGAATAAACAAGTTATGCAAAGGGGCAAAATGGATCGCTGGGTCCTATAACCTTGGTGAAAACTTGCTGGGACCCGAGGGGTATATATGCCTCTTGCAAAAGCTTGAACAGATACCATTGGGGAACAGGCTTTGACCCCATAGGTGATATATTTTCCCTTCAGATTTAGTCACACAACATCACTGGAACAGAACAATACATCCACACAGAGCAAACTTGAACTAATATAAACTTCTTCTTACGATTAATTTCACACTTTTATCTTGTAGTGACCGGTGATGTTGTAAACACCTAAAGAGTAAGCATACATGTAAGTGACTACATTTGGTGTGATAGAACTTCAAGACCCTAGGCATAGTTGTCTATAGTAACATGAAAGCAAATAAGAAGAACCTGTCAAAGTCTAGAACTCTTGATTAGTTTGATTCCATAATAACCCAATGGAAAAACTGCTAAGCAAGTGCATATTGATTATCTGGAAGGCAGGCTACACGAATAAACAAGTTATGCAAAGGGGCAAAATGGATCGCTGGGTCCTATCACCTTGGTGAAAACTTGCTGGGACCCGAGGCGTATATATGCCTCTTGCAAAAGCTTGAGCAGATACCATTGGGGAACAGGCTTTGACCCCATAGGTGATATATTTTCCCTTCAGATTTAGTCACACAACATCACTGGAACAGAACAATACATCCACACAGAGCAAACTTGAACTAATATAAACTTCTTCTTACGATTAATTTCACACTTTTATCTTGTAGTGACCGGTGATGTTGTAAACACCTAAAGAGTAAGCATACATGTAAGTGACTACATTTGGTGTGATAGAACTTCAAGACCCTAGGCATAGTTGTCTATAGTAACATTAAAGCAAATAAGAAGAACCTGTCAAAGTCTAGAACTCTTGATTCGTTTGATTCCATAATAACCCAATGGAAAAACTGCTAAGCAAGTGCATATTGATTATCTGGAGGGCTGGCTACACGAATAAACAAGGCATGCAAAGGGGCGAATTGGATCGCTGGGTCCTACCACCTTGGTGAAAACTTGTTGGGACCCGAGGGGTATATATGCCTCTTGCAAAAGCTTCAGCAGGTAACACTGGGGAACAGGCTTTGACCCCATAGGTGATATCTTTTCCCTTCAGATTTAATCACAGAACATCACTGGAAAAGAACAATACATCCACACTGAGCAAACTTGAACTAATATAAACTTCTTCTTACGATTAATTTTCACACTTTTATCATGTAGTGACCAGTGGTGTTGTAAATACCTAAAGAGTTACATATGCCAAGTAAGCATACATGTAAGTGACTACATGTGGTGTGATAGAACTTCAAGACCCTAGGCATAGTTGTCTATAGTAACATGAAAGCAAATAAGAAGAACCTGTCAAAGTCTAGAATTCTTGATTAGTTTGATTCCATAATAACCCAATGGAAGAAATGCTAAGCAAGTGCATATTGATTATCTGGACGGCTGGCTACACGAATAAACAAGGTAAGCAAAGGGGCGAAATGGATCGCTGGGCCTTACCACCTTGGTGAAAACTTGCTGTGACCCGAGGGTTATATATGCCTCTTGCAACAGCTTCAGCAGATACCATTGGGGAACAGGCTTTGACCCGATAGTTGATATCTTTTCCCTTCAGATTTAGTCAGAGAACATGACTGGAACAGAACAATACATACACAGAGAGCAAACTTGAACTAATATAAACTTCTTCTTACGATTAATTTTCTTACTTTTATCATATAGTGAACAATGGTGTTGTAAATACCTAAAGAATTACATATGCCAAGTAAGCATACATGTAAGTGACTACATGTGGTGTGATAGAACTTCAAGACCCTAGGCAAAGTTGTCTATAGTAACATGAAAGCAAATAAGAAGAACCTGTCAAAGTCTAGAACTCTTGATTAGTTTGATTCCATAATAACCCAATGGAAAAACTGCTAAGCAAGTGCATATTGATTATCTGGAAGGCAGGCTACACGAATAAACAAGTTATGCAAAGGGGCAAAATGGATCGCTGGGTCCTATCACCTTGGTGAAAACTTGCTGGGACCCGAGGGGTATATATGCCTCTTGCAAAAGCTTGAGCAGATACCATTGGGGAACAGGCTTTGACCCCATAGGTGATATATTTTCCCTTCAGATTTAGTCACACAACATCACTGGAACAGAACAATACATCCACACAGAGCAAACTTGAACTAATATAAACTTCTTCTTACGATTAATTTCACACTTTTATCTTGTAGTGACCGGTGATGTTGTAAACACCTAAAGAGTAAGCATACATGTAAGTGACTACATTTGGTGTGATAGAACTTCAAGACCCTAGGCATAGTTGTCTATAGTAATATGAAAGCAAATAAGAAGAACCTGTCAAAGTCTAGAACTCTTGATTAGTTTGATTCCATAATAACCCAATGGAAAAACTGCTAAGCAAGTGCATATTGATTATCTGGAAGGCAGGCTACACGAATAAACAAGTTATGCAAAGGCACGAAATGGATCGCTGGGCCCTACCACCTTGGTGAAAACTTGCTGGGACCCGAGGGGTATATATGCCTCTTGCAAAAGCTTCAGCAGATACCATTGGGGAACAGGCTTTGACCCCATAGGTGATATCTTTTCCCTTCAGATTTAGTCACAGAACATCACTGGAACAGAACAATACATCCACACAGAGCAAACCTGAACTAATATAAACTTCTTCTTACGATTAATTTTCACACTTTTATCATGTAGTGACCGGTGGTGTTGTAAATACCTAAAGAGTCACATATGCCAAGTAAGCATACATGTAAGTGACTACATGTGGTGTGATAGAACTTCAAGACCCTAGGCATAGTTGTCTATAGTAACATGAAAGCAAATAAGAAGAACCTGTCAAAGTCTAGAATTCTTGATTAGTTTGATTCCATAATAACCCAATGGAAGAAATGCTAAGCAAGTGCATATTGATTATCTGGAAGGCAGTCTACACGAATAAACAAGGTATGCAAAGGGGTGAAATGGATCGCTGGGTCCTACCACCTTGGTGAAAACTTGCTGGGAGCCGAGGGTTATATAGGCCTCTTGCAAAAGCTTCAGCAGATACCATTGGGGAACAGGCATTGACCCCATAGGTGATATATTTTCCCTTCAGATTTAGTCAGAGAACATGACTGGAACAGAACAATACATCCACACAGAGCAAACTTGAACTAATATAAACTTCTTCTTACGATTAATTTTCACACTTTTATCTTGTAGTGACCGGTGATGTTGTAAACACCTAAAGAGTAAGCATACATGTAAGTGACTACATTTGGTGTGATAGAACTTCAAGACCCTAGGCATAGTTGTCTATAGTAACATTAAAGCAAATAAGAAGAACCTGTCAAAGTCTAGAACTCTTGATTCGTTTGATTCCATAATAACCCAATGGAAAAACTGCTAAGCAAGTGCATATTGATTATCTGGAGGGCTGGCTACACGAATAAACAAGGCATGCAAAGGGGCGAATTGGATCGCTGGGTCCTACCACCTTGGTGAAAACTTGTTGGGACCCGAGGGGTATATATGCCTCTTGCAAAAGCTTCAGCAGGTAACACTGGGGAACAGGCTTTGACCCCATAGGTGATATCTTTTCCCTTCAGATTTAATCACAGAACATCACTGGAAAAGAACAATACATCCACACTGAGCAAACTTGAACTAATATAAACTTCTTCTTACGATTAATTTTCACACTTTTATCATGTAGTGACCAGTGGTGTTGTAAATACCTAAAGAGTTACATATGCCAAGTAAGCATACATGTAAGTGACTACATGTGGTGTGATAGAACTTCAAGACCCTAGGCATAGTTGTCTATAGTAACATGAAAGCAAATAAGAAGAACCTGTCAAAGTCTAGAACTCTTGATTAGTTTGATTCCATAACAACCCAATGGAAAAACTGCTAAGCAAGTGCATACTGATTATCTGGAAGGCAGGCTTCACGAATAAACAAGGTATGCAAAGGGGCAAAATGGATCGCTGGGTCCTACCACCTTGGTGAAAACTTGCTGGGACCCGAGGGGTATATATGCCTCTTGCAAAAGCTTCAGCAGATACCATTGGGGAAATGGCTTTGACCCCATAGGTGATATCTTTTCCCTTCAGATTTAGTCACAGAACATTACTGGAACAGAACAATACATCCACACAGAGCAAACTTGAACTAATATAAACTTCTTCCTACGATTAATTTTCACACTTTTAGCATATAGTGACCAGTGGTGTTGTAAATACCTAAAGAGTTACATATGCCAAGTAAGCATACATGTAAGTGACTACATGTGGTGTGATAGAACTTCAAGACCCTAGGCATAGTTGTCTATAGTAACATGAAAGCAAATAAGAAGAACCTGTCAAAGTCTAGAATTCTTGATTAGCTTGATTCCATAATAACCCAATGGAAGAAATGCTAAGCAAGTGCATATTGATTATCTGGAGGGCTGGCTACACGAATAAACAAGGTAAGCAAAGGGGCGAAATGGATCGCTGGGCCTTACCACCTTGGTGAAAACTTGCTGGGACCCGAGGGTTATATATGCCTCTTGCAAAAGCTTCAGCAGATACCATTGGGGAACAGGCATTGACCCCATAGGTGATATATTTTAACTTCAGATTTAGTCAGAGAACATGACTGGAACAGAACAATACATCCACACAAAGCAAACTTGAACTAATATAAACTTCTTCTTACGATTAATTTTCACACTTTTATCATGTAGTGACCGGTGACAGGGCTGGACTGGGACAGAAAATCGGCCCTGGCATTTTGGCCCAGACTGGCCCACTACATATGACCATAAACACCACCCATCTTTGCACGCCCTTAAATATGTTTTTGTTCAACTCCTTTTCATTAAAACCACTAATGCCATGTAATGAGTGAGTAGGAACGAGTTAACAGATTAAATAAGTACAAAATTGTAATTTATTAATACAATTGAACTATACTCCACAGTGATGCATCCAAAAAACAAGCTATAAGCTGCATTGGCATAGCAATACCAATGTTTCCCACAGGATCTTGGTAAAACTGTGGTGGGCGGACCTCTGTCCCTCTAGGGGGGTTTGGGGGCATGCCCCCCCTAAGAAAAATTTGTGCATTTTAATGTTAAATTCATTAATCTGGTGCAGTTTGAGAGTTCAAAATTAAAAGGCTCCAACCCATATTAAGTGTGCAAATTAAACAAATAAAAAATCATACCTCTTTTAGTAACAGTGTCTGTCTATATTACACTACTACATAATAATAGTTATAATATTAAACCAATGACAGTAATAGCCATATATTGCAAAACAAATGCACTGAAAAATAAAGAAAACTTTCATAATTAGTTTTGTACTCATTTCTAAACTTGAAAGAGATAAGCACATGATCTTTTATTTTGACGGAAACTGCATCAAGCTTTTATTTTGGCGGAAAACATGGATAAAAACGCGTCTTTTTTACATTCCTGTACATTCCTTGCGTTTCTTCTCCATCTCTCAGACTATTTTGACAGATACACACTTGACACTGCACGCTCACTCAAAGCCCAAAGGGGGAGGTGTGATTGGGCCAGCCCAGTGTCAAGAAATCAATCAAGAAAACAACCAATGGGGCGCTGATCTACGGGTTTCATAAGCCGGTCTGTCAGTGGGAAAAAAAACTAACGCTTACTTTTTTTTGACCAATGCATTACACCGGCACTAACCCAGCACCATCAATTTAAACAAAACAAAACGAATGGGCCGCCGATGTACAAGTTTTATGGGCCGTTAAAAGAAAAAAAAAAGTATGAGATTTATCGGCCCAAAAAGCACGTCGGCCCACCGGGCATTTGCCCGGTATGCCAGATTACCAGTCCAGCCCTGACCGGTGATGTTGTAAACACCTAAAGAGTAAGCATACATGTAAGTGACTACATGTGGTGTGATAGAACTTCAAGACCCTAGGCATAGTTGTCTATAGTAACATGAAAGCAAATAAGAAAAACCTGTCAAAGTCTAGAACTCTTGATTAGTTTGATTTCCATAATAACCCAATGGAAAAACTGCTAAGCAAGTGCATATTGATTATCTGGAAGGCAGGCTACACGAATAAACAAGTTATGCAAAGCCACGAAATGGATCGCTGGGCCCTACCACCTTGGTGAAAACTTGCTGGGACCCGAGGGGTATATATGTCTCTTGCAAAAGCTTCAGCAGATACCACTGGGGAACAGGCTTTGACCCATAGGTGATATCTTTTCCCTTCAGATTTAGTCACAGAACATGACTGGAACAGAACAATACATACACAGAGAGCAAACTTGAACTAATATAAACTTCTTCTTACTATTAATTTTCTCACTTTTATCATATAGTGAACAATGGTGTTGTAAATACCTAAAGAATTACATATGCCAAGTAAGCATACATGTACGTGACTACATGTGGTGTGATAGAACTTCAAGACCCTAGGCATAGTTGTCTATAGTAACATGAAGGCAAATAAGAAGAACCTGTCAAAGTCTAGAACTCTTGATTAGTTTGATTCCATAATAACCCAATGGAAAAACTGCTTAAGCAAGTGCATATTGATTATCTGGAAGGCAGGCTACACGAATAAACAAGTTATGCAAAGGGGCAAAATAGATCGCTGGGTCCTACCACCTTGGTGAAAACTTGCTGGGACCCGAGGGGTATATATGCCTCTTGCCAAAAGCTTGAGCAGTTACCATTGGGGAACAGGCTTTGA